>NC_142758.1:50046031-50197215 GCF_054948205.1 Urtica dioica subsp. dioica
CTTTGCCTTTGTCTATTTATGGAATTGGAAAGTATTTGAAGGACTTGATTTTGTTCTCGAATCGATCGAATTAACTCGCATTTTGATGTTCGAATTGATAACGCAATTATGTTTTTTTTTTTTTTTATTCTTTTCATTTCTAGGTTGATAGCCGGAATTCTTCAGCTGCAAAGCGCGCTAGAACTGACGGTATGTAATTTCGTTTTTTTTTTGTTCAGTTATGGCATTCCTTTTTTCAGGACTAATTTAGCAAATTCTGTTACGAAAATCGAATTATGGAGAGACAGAATTTCTTAGATTTCAATGCTTATGTATGTGAATTTTCACGTTGTACATTATGATTTAACACTTGTATTTCAATGCTGTGAAGGTAGTCGGAGAGAGGATGATTGGACTTGTTCCAGCTGTGGAAATGTCAACTTTTCGTTTAGGACGACTTGCAATATGCGTAATTGTACTCAGCCTAGGCCCGCGGATCACATCTCCGTAAGAAATTATTGATATAGAAAAAACTTGATATATTATGAATTCCAATTCCAATGTCTGTCTCTTGAAAAAAGTTGGAAATCAGATTTGCTATATAAATATCTAGGTGTATAGAGAACTTCTACCGTAATAAAGCGTTCTTTTAAATTTAATAACCGCTTAGCAAAATTATGCTTTTTTTTTTTTTTTTTTTTTTTTTTGTGTGTGTGTATTATGGATTGCTGTACAACCATACCCGTATTTGAAAACTTTCGAGAAGAAAAAAAAAGTGCATTCATTCGCACGTTTTTTTAGATAACCTATGTTTGCACAAGCTTGATTCAAGCTCTCGAGCGATGTTTTTATTTCCTTTTTTTTGCTGTTTTTTGTAACGACATTCATTCGTAATTCGTTAGCTTTTATCAGTATATATTCTCGTTAATCGTTTAGTCCTTTGGGTCTACATATATAACTATCCAATAAATGATTTTTATATTTATTTTTATTGTTGATAGAAATCTACGGCAAAGCCTCTCCAAGCCCCACAAGGTTACTCGTCATCTGGGCCTACCTATTTGGGCTCCGGTGCGCCGCCATCTTCGATGTATCTGAGCGTACCTCCTTACAGCCCATCTCTCTTCAACGGCCCCGCCGTTCCACCTCCTTATGATGCGCCGTTTCCCGGGGGATCGGCGTATCATCAATACAACTACAACCCTCGTTTAACCACAGGAAGCCCTTATCGACCTACTCTACACTTTCCTGGACCGGCACCGTATCCAAGTGGGTCGATGATTGGCAATGGTAACTTTGCTTTCATTTTATCAGTTTTTTTAAAAAAAAAAATTTTGGCTGTATTTTATTTTGTAATTAATCACTGTTTGGAACTTAGATATTGAGGCTATTATGATGATAAGTAGATAGTTAGGGGTTGAATATGAAATAATTAGAAGTTGGTTCTCATCAAATACAAATATAGAAGATCGGATCAAACACCCAGCTTGAGCTTAACAACTCCTCTATTTTTCTACCTTGTATTGGTGGATCACTTGTTGGCTGTTTCTGAAAGATCAACTTGTCATTTTTTTTTAAATCATCGTGCCTTTTGGATAAGGTATCGAGTATTATTGGTTTTTCTTTTTGAGTTATTATTATTTTTTTCTTTCAGGTGGGATGTATAGTATTCCTCCCATGATCGATCGTTATAGTATGAGTTTGCCAATGCGCCCGAGCCCCAGAGCTATGGTATGTAATGACGTTTGTACCCTCTCTAACTATTGAGCTAACCATTTTTTTCTCGTTTGTTAAATAAATATGCTCGTATTGGGAACTTGGCCTATCTAGAGCCGCATATGGATTCTGCGTTTAAACTTTAAATTGGAGAGAAGACTAATCATTGCGATTCTTATCCGCTTCATTTGTACAGGGACCAAGGCCTGGCTTTTATCACGAGGAAAAATCACAGAAGAAGAGTATGGGTTAGTCATCTTGCGATGATGTTGATGGTTTTTCGTTATTATTGGGTATCATGAATAGACCTCAAATTTACTTATTTTTTGCATTCTTATCCTTCTTCCACTTCAGATTCTAATGACTGGGCATGCCCTAATTGTGGAAACATCAACTTCTCATTCAGAAATTTTTGCAACATGAGGAAATGTAACACACCAAAGCCTGTTCTTCAGGTCCGTCGACGCTCGAACTCTATTTTTTTCTCTTCTTCTTAATTTTTAATCTTACACGTCTAATGTATATATATATTCCCCTTTTTTTCCCTTCCAATCCAGCAATTGAAGTATGACAAAAGCCCTAGTAAGTTTCCTGATGCTCTTTTTCTTATATAAAAGAAAAAGCTATGTCGTTCTCTTGTTGTAACATGTATTTGTTTTGTGGGGTTTCAGAACAGAAGATGCCTGAAGGTAGTTGGAAATGTGAGAAATGTAACAACATGAATTATCCTTTCAGAACTAAGTGTAACAGACAGAACTGTGGGGCTGATAAGCCAGTCTCCTCAGCAGATTCCCCTTCACCTATACCCGATAAAAACGACCAGGTTTGTTACTCATAGTAACGAGGAAAGTCACATTTTTTTTTTTTTGCTTGGTTTTATACGTAGAAGGTACAGCATATGATATCACCTTTGACCAATTTATCTTAACTAGGAAAGTCACAATTTTTTTGTTTGTGCTTCAAAAGTTTTTAAGGTGGTGGTTAGTGTTGCATTTCCATTTGCTTTCTCTCATTAATTTAAATGTTATTTATTTATTTATTATTGTTCCAGTGAGTTCTAGGACATGTTTGAGGGTTGAGAAGGTCCAGAGTCGTCAAGCAAATTGCTCTGTTTGGGTGTCTGAAAGTCAGTCTTGTCGTCGTCTTCATGTTGCAGCACAATATATGTCAAGTTACTCTATGATAATGTGTGTCACGTCGATGTATTGTGGATCACGCTTGTGTCAAAGATTTTTTCACGTTTTCTGGTTTCATTTATATCTAGAGGCTCTGTATTTTTTTTTTTTTTCTGTGAGTTACTTCGTCGAGGATTTCAAAATTACCCTCTTAAGAACCCTAAACCCTAAATCCTAAACCTTTTATCGACCTCGAGTATCCTAAATTCCTCTCAACTAACTTTTTTCAAGAGGGGTAAAAAAAGAACGTCGTTTGATTATTCAATTAGGCTGCACTTTTTTAGTCGGTTTTTGGTTGGTTGTGAAAGTCGTGACCATATATTATAAAGCTGGTTCACTCAGTTCATGCTTGGTGTATTTTCACTAGTATACTATTATTGTCATGTGATAACTACTAAGTATATAAAGTAAGATGATTATAATGATGATTGGGCTATAATCTTTTGGAGGTCAACTTATAGTTAGCTAGTTTGGTTTGCGTCAAATCACACCCCTGTGCAACATTGTTCTCTCCGAGCCCGTCTTTTTAATGGGCCTAGTTAGCTAGTTTGGGTTTTGGCTGTAGTGTTTCCACATTAGTTCTGAGGAATTTAATTGAAAATTGGTGTTGTGTATGGGTCAATATTGGGATCAAATTCTATTCAAGCTTGCCAGGTCACTGGAGTTATTACAGAATCTGTGCTACCATTAAAAAGTTAAAAGACCCGCCAACGCAGGTTTGCAGATATTTTTTTTATTTTTTATTTTTTTTATATTCGTGCTGAGTGGATATTGAAATTTAAAATTAATATTCATATTTGTACCCCTATACTTGTGCTATTTTACTTGTAGTTTTCCTCTAAACTCTAAAGTCTTTTGTTGAAATTTATTGTCAGGCAAACGGAGTTCAAAACTTCAAATACCTGAAGGAGGGACAAAAATAATAATAAAAAGAGGGTGTTAAAATTGAATTAATAAAGAATAAACGAGTAAGAGGCCAAGAGTAAGAGCCATGAGTCATCAAATGACAAAAAAGTACGTCAAAATAAATTCATACGCATTATGGATTAGAGCGAGTGACGGGAATGCAATAGATTATCAATCAAGGATTTGGTCACTTTTTTAGTAGAAGACAAAATCTAAGAGAAAAAAAAAAGTAGCGAGTAAGTACTAAGTACCAAGTTAAGACTTAAGGCAGTCGCTTTAGCCTGTAAAGGACGTGAATGAATGATATTAACTATAGTTTGGTTGAGACTTAAATGCAACAAGTACGCTCCACTGATTTTATTAGTACGTGTTGGTCCAAAAACAAATGGGACCAGAAATAGACTTGACTTTGAGGTTAATTAGGGTCTATAGTATGCGAATACATAAAGCCAACGAGAACTCAATCAGAATGAGATAGTTTAAGTTAATTCTTTCGTACTAATAAAAAGTAATTGTGACGATGACGGCACGCTTATTACCAAAAAAAAATTGTCGGCAACTAAAATGACTGATTCATTTGATGTCCGAAAATGGATTCTTCAGTGGCACAAAAAATGAGCAACGTGTTCGTTTCAACTCCACAAGAAGGAATTTTAATTACACATTTTTCATGTGCAAAGACAGTCTCTTAAGAGAAAGTGTTACTTCTTAAATGAGATTAAACAGTGAAATGATACTAGACTTTGATTATTTTGGACTTAATTGAAGTGGTAAGATGAGTAGAAGCCGGAATCGGTCGGAGCGGGTCTGAACAACTGGAGATCCTGAAAGCTGGCGGCGGTGGCGGTGTTTCCGCTGCCACGTGGCAGAGAGAGATTGGCCGGCTCGGTCTCCCAGAGCTCCGAGGAGGCGATCGGCGCCAAGTGCTGTTGGACCGGCTTTGTCTCGGGAGAACCCCATGAGTTGGCTGACAGAAGAGAGAGAGCACGGTGAAAATCTTGACCCGTGTTTAGCTCAGATTCTTCCATTGCTGCAAAAAAAAAAAAAAAAAACACACCGAAATTAGCACATATCATATGATATATAGTTGATACTTTTATAGAGAGAGATTGAGAAGAAGAAGAACCTGGGTTGAGAAACTCGGGGGCGGCGCTTTTGTTGGTCGCGGCGTTCGGGTACAACATCGTGGCTGAGCTCGTAGTAGCGATATTGCCGGGAAACAGAATCGGTCGGGGCTTTGAGAGATACTCTTTCGTGTGGTGGACCGCCTTTGGGCCGTGATCCCACGCGGCGAAGCCCGTGTACTCTCTCCTGTGGCCGCCCGACTTAACTGCGCCGCTCTCCGAGGGCATCGTGGTAATTGCGCCGCCGCTGTGATCCCACGCCGCAAACAGCCGAGGGGATTGGTCAAACACCATGTTCATCTTCGACGGCTCGTCTACAAAAAAAAAAAAAAAAAAAAAAATTAAGGCACTTGATTTTATAAACATTTATTTTAATTATATTTATAGCGTAAATCAACGTACCGTAGATCGACGAGAATCTCGAGGGGTTTAACCGGACGGCCTCGGGCTGCGGCTTGCGACGCCTCGCGTTGTGATCCGAGAGCCGTCTCCGACAGCTTCTCTTCTTCTCGTCGAATTCCGATAGACCGTGGAACCTGAAAATAGAAACCGTAATTAATATAAATAAACAAAGCAAATAAACCCAGAGTTTAATTTTTTTTTTTTTTTTTTTTTTTTTACCGGCTGCATTGCTGGCAAAACCGGCGCTCGACACCTGCCACGACGACCCTCGGAGACTTGGAGTGGTGCTCGCAGATCCTATGCTTCCGATGGTAATCCTTTGCCGAAGATAAGTCGAGGTTACACCCTTCCACTTGGCACCGCGGCGGGGCCGCCACGCCGTTCGGACAGCTCAGCGGCTTCGTCTTCTTCCCGGACGATGATGACGTGGCGGGCGTCCTCGTGGCGGCGATGACGTCAGCGTCGCCGCCGGCGGTCTCGGGGGTACACAAGTCCTTGAAGTAGAGCCTCTTTCCGAGCTTGAGGCTTAGGAAGGGCTCGGCCGGCGAAGACGAGCTCTCGGGCTGTTTCGCGGCTCTAGGTGGGACCGGCTCGAACCCGTCGAGCGTGAAGGGCTTGCTGTCCCCGAAAGAGGACGAGGTCATCGACGCCGAGACCGAGCTCGCCGTCGTGTCGCCGGAGCTTATTCCGGCGCCGGGAGAGAAGTCGTGGTTCGCCGGAGCCGGCGCCGGAGACTTCTTGTGGTCCAATTCGAAGAGGTTGTCCCATTCCCACAGCGACGACGGCCTCAGATTCCACTCCATGATTCGATATTTTTGGATTCAGTGCCGAGAACAAAATAAAGATCAACACTTTCTTTGTGCCCGTGTTAATGCCAATCTGCGAAATCACAAAAAAGGAAAAGAAAGAGCTAAGCTTTAGTCGTACTTTCAATGCGTTAGAATGTAGCCTGAAATGGGTATTGCTGGATGTACCTTTGGAATTCACGTCACCGAATTCAATGCCAGAATATAAAAAAGAACAAAACTTTGTCTGTGCCTGTGTTTATGCCAATCTGCAAAATCACAAAAAAGAAAAGAAAGAGCTAAGGTTTAGTCATATTTTCAATGCTATAGAATGTAGCCGGAAATGGGTATTGCTGGATGTACCTTTGGTGATTCAGGTCACTGAAATTCTATGCCAGAATTTTGAAAAAGAACAGAACTTTGTTTGTGCCTAATCTGCAGAATCACAAATAAAACGGTGAAATTAGTCGAATTTTCAATGCGCTAGAATGTGAGACCGGAAATGGGAATTGCGGTCCTACCTTTGGAATTCACGTCGCCGAATTCAATGCCAGAATTTTAAAAAAGAACAAAACTTTGTCTGTGCCTGTGTTTATGCCAATCTGCAAAATCACAAAAAAGAAAAGAAAGAGCTAAGGTTTAGTCATATTTTCAATGCTATAGAATGTAGCCGGAAATGGGTATTGCTGGATGTACCTTTGGTGATTCACGTCACTGAAATTCAATGCCAGAATTTTGAAAAAGAACAGAACTTTGTTTGTGCCTAATCTGCAGAATCACAAATAAAACGGTGAAATTAGTCGAATTTTCAATGCGCTATAATGTGAGACCGGAAATGGGAATTGCGGTCCTACCTTTGAAATTCACGTCGCCGAATTCAATGCCTGAATTTTAAAAAAGAACAAAACTTTGTCTGTGCCTGTGTTTATGCCAATCTGCAAAATCACCAAAAAAAAAAAAGAAGAGCTTAGCTTTAGTTGAATGTTCAATGCAACAGAAATGTAGCTGGTAATGGGTATTGCAGATGTACCTCTGGAATTCATGTCACAGAATTCAATGTCAGAATATTGATAAAGAACAAAACTTTGTTTGTGCCTAATAAAAGGGTGAAATTAGTTGAGTTTTCAATGCGCTAGAATGTGAGACCGGAAATCAGAATAGCGGCGGTTTCCTTTGGAATTTACG
Source organism: Urtica dioica subsp. dioica (assembly GCF_054948205.1). Taxonomy (NCBI): domain Eukaryota; kingdom Viridiplantae; phylum Streptophyta; class Magnoliopsida; order Rosales; family Urticaceae; genus Urtica; species Urtica dioica. The sequence continues at coordinate 50,053,304 of NC_142758.1, forward strand.
CCGCCAAATTCAATGCCAGAATATAAAAAAGAACAAAACTATGTTTGTTGCCTAATCTGCAAAATCACCGGAGGACAAAAAAAGAAGAAGCAAAGTTAGTCATATTTTAATTGCGCTAGACTGTGTGACCGAAAATGGGAATTCCGGCGGTACCTTCGGAATTCACGTTGCCGAATCGGAAACCATATTTTAGAAACGGACTAAAGTGCTGAGCTATCAGATCTGCCAGGGAACTGAAAAGAGAAGCAGAAAAAAAAAAGAGGCAAAACCAATCTACCATCATTCACTGCAAAGCCATTATTGAATGGTGTTCAAGGATATCACAATTGGGTTCTTTTTTTATCTTTCTTTCTCCTTACAATGTGAGTGTGGAAAAAGGCCCACCAATTGAGTTCTTCATATATCAGCCATTAGTTTCAACCCTCTCTATCTCTCTAATAAGTCACATCACTCAAAAGACTAGGCTACAGCTATGAAACTCTAAAGCATTAAAAGCCTCGGTAGGGAAAAGAAAAAGAAAAAAAAAAAAAAAAAGATATCCAAGGTGTTCCCTCTTTCCCTACAAACAGTTCATGAGGTGATTATTTTCATGTCTACATTCTATTCCTAACTAACCAAACACACTATTTCATACAAGGTAAAAAAAAAATTGAAAATTGCCATTTTGAAGGCTCACCTCTCTCTCTCTCTCTCTCTCTCTCTCTCTCTCTCTCTCTCTCTCTCTCTCTACACTTATTGCAAATCAGCAGAGCCGTCAGAAACGGTGAAAAAAAAAAAAATTGGAGCTTCACCGACCTGAGAAGAAGAGGAAAACAATCAATCTCAAGAAGACCCACCACAAAACATTTGACCTTTAACATGTCTTAAAAGTAAAATACTGAAAGAAATGGGTCAACAATTTCATACAAAATATATAAGTTAACCTGAAAAAAACCAACCTCACCTCAACAACCTTCACACTTAATCATCAATCTCAAGTTCGTTCATTCATACCCATAATAAAAATAAATAAAACCTAGTCAAACCCAAACCCATTACTGTTTCATTTCATCTTTCTGTATTGTTTTATAAAAATAAAAATAAAAATAAAAACAAGAAAACCTAATCCACCAACCTGATTGTTGGAGCAACCAATTTAAAGAAGAGCTAAATAAATAATAAAAAATCGGATTTTCCAGGGCTTAAAATAGAAACTTTATTGTAGATTGTATCGATTCCTCAAAATAAAAGAACCCATAGTTAAAGATGTCTTTTTTCTTAGCTTGGGAATTTGTAACCCGAAAAATACAGAAGATAAGTAATAGAAAAGTTTAAAAGGAGAGAAGGTTTATAGGAAACTTTACCTGATTTGTGGAAGCGAGAGAGATGAGAAATGGGTCTGAGACAATTGCAGGGATTTTAGAGAGGAAAAATAAAAGAAACAGAAATAAAGAAGGGATTTTTAGTATGGTGATTGAGCTTTTTATAATAAGTTTGGGTATCGTATAAATATTATTATTGTAATTTTTTTTTGTTGTGTGAAGAGAAGAGAAGAGAGAAATGCGTGGTATTATAATTAAACGTACCATCACTTTCCAACACACTCAAAATTGTTTTGTTCTCTCTTCCTTGTCTCTTTCTCGCACATCTTTCTACTCTCTCTCTCTCTCTAGCCATTCGCGAACCAAAACTTTTGTTTTTAATATGACCCTATTTCCATTTTTTTTTTTTCATTTCCTTTTGCAATATTTCTCTACTGAAGATTTAATTATCTAAGAAATATATTGAAATGAAATGAGGGAGAAGACAAGTCCGAGTTTTGGCCGGTTCAGCTGAGTCATCTCGGTTTCCAAATAATTATTTATTTTGTCGTTTAGGATTGGATTAGATGTGATTTGTATACAAATAACAATTATTATGATATAAGAATCTCGATTTATAAATAGTGGTCGTAAAACATTTTTTTTTTATAAAAGAAAAAAAACCCAACCAATTTGATTCAACAAATACTAAACATTTTTCTTCGATGCTCTCATGATGCTCAATAAAATAATAGCTATTTGATTGTTCATATTAATAATTTTTATTTCAAAGGGAAAATTAGGGAAACAAATCAACTTATATGACGTTGGACCGTTGGTCAATGAAACTATAAGAAACTTGTCCATATAGAGATTTCTCCTATGAGCAGCCTCACTAGAAGATAGGATTAAGATAACTCTTAATAAATTAGAATCAATAAATCTAAGGTAAAATTGGTTAAATATAAGGTAATATAACTAAATTTGCAGGAAAAAAATAGTGGAAATGAAGAAAAAACATTTTAACAGATTAAACCCACATGTGGAGCGTTATGACGCTGTTTTTTTTCTTCATAAATGTTAGAACAGAACTCGAACAATTGCACAAGCAGATTGCCGTGCGACTCAAGGAATCAAAGAACTGAGGACACGAGAATTTGTTTACAAGGTTCAGCTTATGCCTAATCCTCGAAATTCCTCAACCGGTACTTCAGTTTGCACTATATCAGTCAACCAATTACACACTCAATCTCTCACAATAACCTTGAGTACAAGAGAATCACTCAAACCATAGAAAACCTTCTCCGATCAATTTCCAAATTAATCCCAAATTCTAGACCGTGTTTCGCTTGTGTTTGACCAAGTGTTTCCCTAATCCCAAACCCATATTTTTTAATGAAAGAACTTGTGAATGTATCAGGATGATTTCAACTCACCACTACTCTATTACACGGAAAGTATATAAGACCTTAACAATTAATCTCAACCGTCCAAACCTCATCCGTCATTCTCTGCGCGCCACGTCAGATAAGTAAGTATATGTAGTTGACTCGCTGATGTGTTTGTGCTATCTTCAACAATTATCAAGGAAAGTCTCACATCGGCTGGGTATTACGATCCTGGACTCTTTATAAGTCTTGTGGGTTACTCCTCTAATTACCAAGCTTGGTTTTAGATGGAACCCCACACCTTTAAGAACAATAAAGATTAAATATAATCTAATTAAAAAAAATGACATAAATTCAATAAGCCCGAACCACTAAACATCAATCTCTCACTAGTACACTCGGTTATTAGGTCTGATCCTACTCATAAGCTGGATTATGCGTACTTTTAGAACTCGTTTCTAATTAGTAGTCAAGTTAGTGGGTCTTATATTATATCAACACAATAGTTATGTTAATGTTATTAGGTATGTCTGTATTAGTACCGCTCACGTTTTAAAAAAAGAAGTTGTACACCTACTTTAATCTAATTGAAAGTTCTGAGTTTAAACCACAAAAAAAAATAAAAATAAAAATAAAAATAAAAATAAAAAAAACTAAAGTGAGGAAATCGAATCCACATTTATAGGGTTTCATAAATAGCACAAAAAGTTTCACATTTATTCGTAAAATTTATATCTAAACTGAAGTTAATACACTTGAATAAACAAAAAATAAATATCTTACCTCGTCTTTTGTTTATATATGTTTGCGGTAGAACTATATAAGGATATATAAATAACATTATTTTCGCTGCAAAGAAGTTATTAGGCTTTGCAAAACGTAGCGCAATCGCAAATAAGGGGATTTGTTACTTTACATCTGAAAAGTAAAGTGAAATGTCTATCATAAGCTAAGGTATCAAATTTTTAATTTTTTTTTTGTTAGTTTCTACATTGGCATCTATTTAAAGAAAGTAAACATAGAGAATGTGTCACTTTTTTTTATTAGCAAGTTGGATATTGTTTTTTATTTTGTATTTGAATATATATATAATTTTTTTTGTGTTGTCTCGGTACAAGTTGAACTAGTTGACATTATGATTATGGCCAAAAAAAAAAAAAAAGAAGGAAGGAACGACTGAAAAAGTAAAGGTTCAATTGTGGCTAGTGACAAATCGTAAATAAATAAAGAATATGAATATCTACATGGGATGTGTTACAAGGAATATGTTAATATCATAGTAATTATATATTATTCTCGTAGGGGGTCACGGTTATGCACTCCAGGCAGATATTATTTTATATAAACTTTAATAATTATTTGGATCCCTTACCTTTAAAATATTTATATATTCTACCATATATTTATTAGTTCGTGTGGAGTGAGTAAATGAGGTTGGCCAACAATTTAATCAATCACTTAATTAGATTTAGCTGATGTAGTAAGATCTCATAATGTTGCACACTTGGGAAAGTGCACGTGAGCACGTGGCACGATGTTTAAAAAAAAAAAAAAAAAAAACATTTCTTTCATGAATTTGACGCTGAGAAGTTTTCATTGCAGATTTAATCAGAACAGTGAAAACTCATTCACCAAATGACGAAATATCAAATTATCACGATTCTATGATAAAAACTCCATTGTCCTCTTCTTTTATGTTGTTTTCCTCCTGAATGAAAAAAAAAAGTAAATGTTATTAGGTTGTTGGGTTATTTTCTATTTATTGAAGGTTTTACAGCTTTGGCATTTAGACCCCATTGAAACAGGTGTGTTTCCAAAAAAAAAAAAAAAAAAAAAAAAAAAACCTATGTTGTACGGATAATTCACTTTTTGGTGAATCTGTAGAAATCATTTATGTGTATTGCATTGCCTTAAATTTTTATTTATTTTAGGAAACCAGAGTGTGATAGGTAAAAGAAGAAAAGTCAAGATAGTAATGAATTTCAGCTACCATGAGATATTCACATTGCTTTAGTTTTTTCTGAGCCTCTCTCAGAGAATGCAAAGGCCCAAAAATATAAATTATTTAAATAATAAAAAAGAAAAGGCTTTTGAGGCTCAACAATCATGCATTTTTTTGTGGGCCATAGACCCATGTGAAGGAATTGAAAATGGGTAAGGAAATGTGTCCCCAATGGACCTTTTAAGCTTTTTTTTTTTTTTTTTCCCATCAAGCTTGTCAAACACGTGGAGTGACACAAAATTAGAGAATTATTGTCCACAACCACAGACCGGTTTGAAGCAACGTGATTACCCAAATGAAGCAATGAAAAATCAAATAAAAATTAAATAATAAAAAGACCCATCATTAGAACCCTAATCAGGTAAAAATATCATTAACGTGAGCACAAAAAGCTGATTTTTCTTAATTCGTGTAATTTTGGGGTGACGGCTCAGGAGGCTAGTATTTAGGCATTGACTTATAGTTTCCTAATACAGAAACAATTATCCATAAATACATTATATATTCAGGGTTTCATAGAAAATACATTATCCATAAATAGTTGCCAAATATTTATCTCTAGTCACCTCACATCCATTCATTCACGTATAATCAAATCGTTTTTTTTTTTTTATATATATTCAAGACAAATTTCATGATTTTATGATTACTAATTTGCTTGTCTTATTTTTCTTTTGGTTTTATACGATATATAGTACAAGACATGTTTTATTTTTTTGTTTTAATTATAATTAAATAATATACACCCATAATAATAAAAGTGTCTAATATCTGCTAAGGATTGATTAGGCACAAAAAACTTATAATACATGTTTATAATAAATATAAATCGCAATATGTACTATCAATAAGAATAGAAAATATATAATTAATAAATAAAATGTTAAACTAATTTCAAATTAAAGATATAAGAACCAGTAGAGAGAAAGAAGATAGTATATTTGTAATAGGAAGGAAAAAAACAATACAGAGGGGGGTAAGTAATATACAAAAATTAAGAAAATGAGGATATAAGTCTATACTTTCGAACTTAGCTAGTTATTATTAAGTGAAAATCAATCATAATATACTCTTTTATTTTAATAACTAAAATATATCAAAACACGTTCCACTTTGTTTTAAAGCTGGCTCCGTTAAGATTGGCTCCAAACCGTATTATTTGATACATCAATGCGTAATCGAAGTTAATTTATTTCGATTAAACACGTAATTGAAAAATATGATTTTAAATGCTAGCTAGCTAGCTAGTGTAATAACAAGTCTTCAAGCCTGAATTTGTGTTAACATAAACTAATAACTGATGTTCTCTTACCTACACCTACGTGATATTAAATAATCATTATGGATAGTACTATTTTACTAGTCTAAAAAAATACTACACGTGCAATGCGCAATGGTAATTTTCATCACCAATATGGAATTATGAATAATATATTTGTAGCCGATGGACTATAGGCAATAACAGAAAATGAAAGATACAAACTTTAGACAACAAGAGACACATTTGTTTTATTTTATTTTTATTTTGCTCCCTTTTATTCCAACGTATAATACTGTTTCAATCATCAATATATGATCATATTGCTATGTATTTGTTGGGAGTGAGTTTTTGGGTTGAGTCTTTGGCTACAATGTCTTTGAGAAGCCTTCTCATGATTTTGCCGGAGGGCGATTTGGGAATTGAATCGACGAATCGGAGGAGTCTAATCTTCTTGTAATTAGCTACGTTTGAGGCCACAAAACTGAGAATATCTTGTTCACACTCTTCGGCACCTATGAATTCAATGTAATTAAGCATATACTATATGTATTTAATGTAAGACTGAAATAATAATAATAATAATAAATAAATAAATAAATATCGGCACCTGGGGCTAGTACTACACACGCTGCCGGAATCTCTCCAGCCTCTCCGTCCACAACCCTGAAATAAAATCCAATATATTATATTTATAGGCCATGAATTTTTTTTTCATTTTTTGCTTTCTTCTAGTTTGAATATGATGTATACAAATAATTAGATATATAAAATGATCTATCGGGGACGGAGGAATCAATTAAACTAAAAGGGCTAATTTTTTTAAAAAAAATTGGCTACATATATGGCTTATTCTCGTATTAATTTTATGAGTTGTGACCGATTATTTTTTTCGAATAATTGATTTTATGCTTTGAAAACTTCATTAGTACGTACTTGTGGTCTTTTTTTAGCCTAGTTTAAGTAATATTTTGGTGATGGATGCGATGCGAAATGTTGAATTCGATTATACAATCATATGACCTAATTATTTTACACTGAAAGTGAAGTAGTAAGTCGCAGAAATAAAATTCCGTCCAAAAAGTAAATTTGTTTTTTGCTCAAAACAAAAAATTAAGTGAAGTTACGAGAACCGAAGACTGTATTATCACAGTAAATGAATGGCTAGTAAAAAGAGTTACATATGTCAATATATGAAACATCATAAACTAATAAAGTCACTTGCACATATAAGTTTGTTTTTAAAATTTATTTATTTATTATGCCAATGGTACTTAGAAATCCACAAAGCCCAAAAAGTGGAGAACAATTCATCATATAGGAACTCTTTATTCCGGCCGTTGAGAATTTTTATTTATTTATAAATATTATGAATTAAAATAACACTTATTACTTCGTCATGATTTATGTTTATTCACGATTTTTTTCCTATATTTGTATGAAAGTTGAAACATTTTTAAACAAACAAACAAACAAAGTACGGCCAGGTAGCAATAACGTTACTCAGCTTTATATACAATTTCTCGACTGATTTGATATGATTTTTCATCATGCATAAATAAATATACCCAAACTTTTGGAAAAAACCAAAAAATAGGCCATAATGAAATTTAGTAGACTCACGGGAAAACTGCAGCGTCTTCAACGGAAGGATGAGTCAGAAGAATGGCCTCTAGTTCAGCAGGAGCAACCTATAAAATAATAATCATAATAATAATAATCAAACACCCCTAAAAAAATATGAAAATAAATCATTACGATTTTATGATTGACCCTTTTATACCTAGAAAATGAAGTCTATATACCTAGAAAGTGAATTTTATGATTTTATGATTTTATGACCGTACATTGTATATATATATTTATATATTTATAAATCATATAATTTAAATATAATCTTACTTGGAAGCCTTTGTACTTAATCATTTCCTTAATACGGTCAACAATGAATATATCTCCATCATCATCAATATAAGCAATGTCTCCTGTGTGAAGCCAACCCTCATTGTCTATTGCTCTATCAGTCTCCTCTTTGTTATTATAGTAACCTTATATAATCACAATATTAATCAAAACATAAAACACATGTTGTGATTAGTCAATTATTATGAATCGATTGATTTAATTATTAATTGATCGTATGCATACCTTGCATAACACATTGGCTTTTTACGCATAATTCGCCGGGGGTATTTTTAGGGAGAGATCGGCCGGTGTCGGGGTCTATGAATTTCACTTCCAAATTTGGAAGAATAAATCCAACTGAGTTCTTCTTGGATCTATAGTTATCCTCAAGTGAACCTCCATGACTTAGAGTGATGCAACTATGCTCAGTCATTCCATATGCCTATCATCCATTTTGTTGTAATTTAGTACTACTAGGTCTTCATTTTTAAGTATTTTTTAACCGGCTAAAAAGTGGTTAACCTCCTTTTTAACTGATTTTCTTAGAAACATGATTCTATATTTTATGTTAAAATAGTTAAATGTGACTAATCCATAATCAACATATATTGTTGATGTTAATTGAATTTCTTCGCCTCACGCCATAAAAATTGGAGCATGTAGCGAAATTAACTTAAAAAAACCAACTTGCCAATCCCGCTTAAACAACAAAGTTTTTGTAATATAGTAAAAAAAAATATTGCACATAGTTTTTTTAATAAATATTTTAATAACATTATTGGGTCACATTAGTCATGACTCATAAGAGAAGATGTGGTTTTAACTACAAAAAATTTGCTACGTAAACCACCTAAACTATATGAATTGTAAATTAGCCAACTTTTGGTAAATAATTTGTAAATAGCCAGTTTGCATACGTGGCAGCCAATTAACTACCTAAAATATATGTTTGGTTGTGTTAAATAAGGCTTTTATTAATCTGTTAATAAGTTTACTTGGCTATTTACAAGAAATTAACCAAAGGTGGGCTATATCTCAATCCACTATATCCGTGTGGCTATATAACTTAATAACCCTTTTAACTAATACCTCTTGGACGTGCACGCCAGGGAACTTGACCTCGAAGGCCCTGAGGAGCTCCGGGGCAAGAGGTGCAGCGGCGCTCATAATAGCTTGGAGCTTTAGGCAGCTGAGGTCAAACTCCGCGACAGCTGGCTTGTTGACCATATCCGATATTATGGGCGGCACAACTGGGGCGAACGTGACTGCATGATCAGTGAGTGCCGTCATGAAGGCCCTCACCTCATACCTAAGCAGGGACGGAGCCAGAAAACTCAATTTGGAGGCTAACACAAAAATACTCTTTCGAGAATTTTTATATACAAAAAACATATATACAGTTTTAAGAAGAAAAAAAAATTGATGGGAGGGGCAAATTCGAAAATAAAAATTCAGGAGGGACAAATTTGAAAAAAAAAAATCTCAGATGTACCTACGCATGGCTACCACCGTTCCCCGTCCCTTCAAGGTGGCACAACAGATCCCAGTCAAGCCGTAGATGTGGAAGAACGGCATGAGCCCCAAAACGGTGACCTGTTCAGCCACCTCTGTCGGCACTGCAAAGAGCGACGAGCAGAGATTGGCCACCAAGTTTCGGTGGGTCAACATCACGCCTTTCGACACGCCTGTCGTGCCAGACGAGAAAGGCAGGGCACACAAATCGGATTGAGTCAACTTCTCATCATCTGACGTTGGAACACTCCCGGCCTTGTGTGCCGCATCCATGAGCTTGTCCCAACTTATGGCTCCTTCCACGGGCTCTTCGTCCACGGTTATCACCGGTAATCCTATTTCTTTCACCTATAATTTAATTTTACCAAACAAATTCTCAACATAATCAAAATTAGCTTTCCATAAGCATTAAAGTGTTTTTTTTTATTATTTTATTTTAAATTATGCTTTTTGGTCAACGTGCTATATATATTATCCCACGAATAATAAATTGCATTCCGATATATAATATTGACTGGCTACTAAAAGTCACGTGTTACCTATTGATTGACTTGTATCACCTTTTAGTTAGTGTTAGTTTCGATTTCTTACGAAATGAATGGAGCGGCTATTAAAAGCTACGTGTAAGTTTTTATAGCAATGGTACTAACTATGAACCAAAGGTAACGATCAACTTTTTAAATTCATCTTTGGTCACTTTGACATAACTATTGAAAGTTATTGTACGCTATTTAAAGCAAAATGAGTGGTCCGTCCGTAATATTGTTTACGTCAATGAATAGTATAATAGTACTTGCCAAAACTATACTCATTACGAGTGTGTGTGTTTTTTTTTCTGTAACAAAAATGTTGATACCTATCCATATTATATATATATATATATATATATATATATATATATATATATATATATTATTAACAATTGTGACGGTTCGTGTTTAGGGATGGAATAAAATAGTAGCGTGAAAAGGTAATGGAACACGGAAGACTAAAGAGGATGTAACAAAATATATTTTTATATACCTTTAAAAAAATATATATATATTGTCTTAACTAGACTCTATAGTATTAGTACTACTACTAGCAGTCTTTCCTTGAAAACTATTGAGATGCAAAAAGATATATATATATATATATATAAATTTTTTTTTAGTGGAGATTGAACCCACAACCTCCACACAGGAGATGGTGTGGAATTACCACTAGACTATCTTAGTTACCACACAAAAAGATATGTATATAGTATATGTTAATCGCTGATCAGCATGTATGTATTGGATTTTTGTGAGTGAATTGTGCAAAGTACTCTTGGACGTCCAATATTATTCACAAAATACCAAGTGGTGTAAATGATATCTATCTATTTTTTTTTATTGTCGCTTGACTATATGAGGTCGTACTAATGTTCAAGTTAGCACTCAATAATAATGTTGGGCGAAAAGAAAAAGAAGAAGAAGCTAATGATGAATGAATTATGAATCACAATTCACGTTTGGCTTTACAATTAAAAAAAAAAAATTAAACTAGAAAACTAAAATATCAATAATTTAAACTATAATTGCTATATTTGGGTCCATTTTGATTTATGTCGTTACACAAACCCATAAACTAACCTTTGTATTACCAAAATTATATTTACAAATAAATATCAACATAGTTTTATTTTACCTTGTCATAGTTTGAGCCATCGGTAATAATAAGCCTCGCCGAAGACGCTTCGACCTGCTTCTTGATTTCCGAAATATGGCCCGCGGGGTTTGAGCCCGAAAACACGCACCCAGAGGCCATAATTCCGAGGGCAACAATGCAATACTCGGCCACATTTGGCAACACAACCACCACCACGTGGCCTTTTCTCAACCCGAGGGACCTCAAAGCCCCCGCGAACTTGTTCACTTTTTGTGCCACGTCACCGTATGTGTACGTTTTTCCCGTTTCGGCCTCCACTATTGCCACTTTGTCTGCAGAGAGCTCCGCGTCTCCGAGGACGAATTCGGGCAACGTGAGGTCGTCCGGGACTTGAACCGAGGGAAAACGGCTACGGAAAATGTATTCATCGTTTTCGTAAATTTGTGACAAAGGTTTGGTTTCCATGGTCGATTATTTTTTTTTTGCGGTGAGAGTATTAGTGGTAGTAAATTGAATCCGAAGGGTTTAAATTGAGGAGATTATCAAAGGTGTTGTGAGGTGTGCAAATTTCATGTTTTTTTCATGATGTTTGTGAGTTAGTTAGAAATTGGTGGAGGGGTGAAATCTTGCCATGAATTTTTGGGTTGGTGATGGCTTGTTGGTTCATGTTAGTGTGTCACAAGTCACAACTCATAAGGATATGTTTGATAATTACAAGAGCAATATTATTACTCTGAATATATAATATATCTCATGTGATATGCATGTATTTTGCTAGTCGTCCCTCGCTATGCATGTGATTGTGAACCTATAATTTCGTCAAAGGGAAAAACGGGTGGACTAAGAGAACACATTAAAATTGACCAAATATATATACGTAAAAAAGAATTACGATGTAATAACTCACGAACCCTAATTCATCCCGTATGCACGGAGAACAAAACTCGGAAGAAGGTGTGACGCGCAATATATTTAGTGATTCGTAATTTAAAACAAAATAAGTGGAAGTGTTAATTATCATCCTGGATTGGGATGTAAAAAAGATTTATGTTAAAGTAGAAGCCAAGAATATCTTGGAAATATTACAAATACTATGGACAATATACAAATAATAATATGAAAATAAACGATATTTTTGGAAACTAAGGAATAAAATGGATTCCGAAACAATAAAAGTAATGGAAAAAATATAATATATATATATATATATAAACAATATAAATAATAAGAAACGTCGAGACCTGTATGATAATTTTCTTAAAGCTTTTATTGCTCTTCACAAGTGTTAGAATGAACAAATACGAAATAATTGGGATACAACCACGACGAAGTGAACTTTAATATGTACTAGAAGCTATCATTAGACAAAAAAGAAAGAAAAATATTTCGCCTATTAGAAGACACTTGACATAAACAAGTGTTCTAATTTATGAAGAAATTCGGATAGGATACTATAGAACACAAATTCATTGCCTCATGGTAACTTATTTTATTCGGCATTTGCATCGTCCACATCATCGGCACACATTTTGGTTCACAAATCCGAATTCAAATCTGTCTCAATCTGCTTCTTTATACACACTATAAACATTGATTTCTCATTCATAATAGCCAATTTCTAATGCTGATTACAAGGAATAATAATCCTCTTAAATTTGTATGTTTCGGTTAAATTTGTCTGCCTCAACTCTTAAATAATTGCCGCAAATCAAGTCATTATATAACAATTAAAAATCATTCAATTCCACTACTTCCAACAAAAAAAAATGAGACTAAAATCATAATTAACTTTTAAAATGTGGGGACCCATGAGAAAACGATAAGCATAGAGAAATAGGTGTGAAAAAGTAGTAAAAAAATAGAGAGGGACCAATATGATAGTGAAGTTTTAATTGATGATGAAACTTACAAGAGAGAGTTTTTGTACATTACTATATATAGCTGTTGCCAATCACGTCTATGTCACAACTGAGTGCCAAAAAATAATGGTACCAAACCAAGCTGGCTTTATCAAAATTCTCTTCTTCGTGAATTTATTGTTTTTTATTATTTTTACACGTGTTATTGATGATAAAAGGATTAATGATATTTTTGTCCCCTAAACTATATCGGTATTAATGAGTTGCTCCTTGAACAAAACGAATTGCATTATCACTCTTTCGTAATAGTCACATTTAGTCATTCTGTTAGAAAATCCGTAACAAACTGCATTCTCGCTCTTTGGCAAAGCAGGCGACGGCGACAATCGCTGACGTATTGTTGTTGTGTGAGAAAAAATAAGATGCAATCTTTTTTCTCTTGTGATTCGACACAGAGGAAAGAAAAAATTGGGGGTTGTTTATTATTATTTTTATTTGTTATTTGTTTCTTTTTATTATACATAATATTTACTTACATATTTAAATTTGTTGACGGTGTAGGTAGTAACACAGGTAGCATTTTTAATATTATGTATTTTTATCGCAATTTTTAAAGAACAAATATTAAATTACAATAAATCGAAAATATTGAGTATTTTTTCCGCCAATAAAAATGGTACGGATAACACAAAATGTAATAATTTTGTCACTCCAAATTCTATCAAAGTCAAAATTGAGCTAAAAGATTGACGGCAAGATTAATTTTATAATTAATATGAGATCAATATATATATATATATATATACACACACACATATATTATAGGAGAAAGTCATAGCAAAGCCGCCCCTCGAATTTTTTTTTTGCACGTTTTGCCCATTTTTCATAAAGTTTTACATTTTTTTTATCCTAAACATTTATAAATTAGTCTCCCTTGAACTTTTTTTTTTTTTTTTTGCATATTGACCTCCCCTAATTTAAATTCCTGACTTCGGCATATGATATATATATATATATATATATATATATATATATTATATTTTGGCGGTACAGAATATTTGAAAATTATAATTTTTACACTAAAGTTTTATAAATTATTTATATTTTTGCCTCTCCTAAATAATTAAATTTCAAATTTGCCTCCTGAATATAATTTTCGAGCCTGCTCGGCTACTATATATATATATATATGTGTATATATATATATATATATATATATATATATATATATATATATATATATGTTAATGGCAGAACCATGAAGTCTAGTTAAGACAAATTTGAAAAAACAAGTTCAAGGGGAGAAATTTTAAAAAATTATATAAATTTGGGCTAAAAATATAAAAACCTATAAACATTTTTAGGGTGAAGATATATATATATATATATATATATTACATATATAAAGTAGAAGAATGACATCTACTCACAAAACACTATTCATTGAACAATGATTTTGGTTGTTTTGGTTTTTTTTAAGAAAAAAAAGAGATTGGACCCTCCCGGTCGGGGTCTGCCCTTTTCGCCGTCCGTCATCCACACACAAAAATGGTGGGACAGTGAAAAGATAACCCAAGAAAAACATAAGTAGTGTTCATTCGCACCGATTTTTTTTTTTATCGGAAAGATAAAAATGTCTCAAAAAAACTTTATATATATATATATATATTAATGTAAATATGCTAAAAATTCTTCTAAACTTACGTTCAAGATGTAGAGCACTGACATATACACCATTTTACTCACTTACGATTTTGAGCTAGAGTAGTGCTTTCTTTAAAACGTGCATGTCTAAAGGCTATTTTTCTTTTAAACGTTTGCCATAAAATATAGAACATGTTCACTCATATGTTGAGATTGCTTTCAAATTAATGATGGCTTTGTAAAACATTTCAAATTGAAATTTGCCTGCATTGCCATATATAAGCACGTCCTAATCTATATATTTGTTCATTCAAGAAAGTCAACAATTCACGTTTTCGGCCAATCTCTACCGATAGTGGAATTTTAACTATTTATAAACAATGCAATATGGTCAAATATTGGTTTTGCAGCAAAACTAACATCATATTCATATCAAAGAACAAGGAACAAAAGGCTATGTATGTATATATTAAATATATACAGAGTTACACACAAGTGTAGTGAAAGATACAAAAACGATTTTAGATGTTGGACTAATAATTGTATATGTGCACTATTGAGCTTTCATTCAATTTGAAAAATATGGTTCGAGTCTTCTTGTATAAACAGTTTTATCATCATCTATTGCCTGACATTCCTTCCTCTTTCTAAAGTCTTCATACCATTATAAGCATATTTTCTAAAGATTTCATACCATTATAAGCTAAGTTTGTTGATCGATCCTTGCTTAAGATTTTTCAACAAAGAAGAGCTTCATTATTTATTATGATCATGGAGTAACCTTGTGGTGGGCACTTAACATAGCAACACCAAATAACGCTAGACAAATCAGATTACACACTTCCATAGATACCTAAACCAATTTCTCATGAATCTTCTCAGTCTTCGGGCAAACACGTGCGCTATCTCTGGAATAGCCTCAAATGCCCGATACTGAAAGGCGTTCCCATTCCTTAGAAGGGTATACAATACCTTAGGTTTCGACTTCTCATCCGGTGCTTTCTTCGTGTGATTATCATCTTTATGCTTGCTCAAATCAATCGAAAGAACGCAATAGATGGCCTCCCATGAAATCCTGCCCCATGACAAGGAGTAGAAAAACAGGAGATCATTGGCAAGATATAGTCGGTATGGGTTCATAGTCTACGATTCGTTTTTTAAAACAAAAAATTAGGTAATTAGTCAACTAAAGTGTTCGGAATTGATATATAACCAACATTTTGCAAATCTTAAGTAAATAACCATAAAGATGACGTGGCATTCCTGATTTGCCTTTTCATTGAAATAAAAATGTAGAGCATTTACGTTAATTTACACATGTAAATACATGGACCGGCTATTTACCTAAGATAAACGAAACGTTGCCTATATAACATTTTTAAAGAGTAGCCCTCTAAAAAGGTCATAAAGTCCAACTTCAATGCGTCATCAACAACAAAGTCGGCTTCATCCATGTTAACGAACGCTCTTGATACCTATCCGTGATGAATTGTTCTTCTTTCCATTGAAGTTATTATCGGACTAGTCAATGTAGCTTCTATGTGCCTCCATTTCTTGTAACGACGGTATACATGGACCCATCACCAATCGGTAATAGATGTATATTCTAAAAGCAAAAATATTTATAGTTGTTCTCCAATTCTCCATCACACTCTCTCTCTCTCTCTCTCTCTCTCTCTCTCTCTCTCTTTAAATATCTTACCTTTTAATACTTATTTTTATAGTTGTTCTTAGTTATTTCTTTTGTTTTCATAACAATTTTATGTAAGTTTCATATTACTTTTCAACAAAAAGCTACAAAGATAAAATCAAGGCTTGTCCCCGCTTTTAATTATTATTATTTATATAAAATCATAAATATTAACTCATGTGTAAATCTTAAACATGTATCCTAATGCATAATTGTATTTATTTGATCTTATTAAAAAGAAATTTAATTATGAGATTTGTAAGTAAGTAGGCCACTTTAAACATGTGATTTTGGATCTAGCCTATGTTTGACAATTTTTAGGGATATAGCCAAATGGCTTATGTGGCAATAATTAAGGTCTGATTTGCCCTTATTTATTAACAAATTCGTCACTTTCTCTCTCCTATTTTTTTTTCAAATAATTTTTTTGCATCAAAACTTCAAAAATTCGTATCTTTCTCATACGAACTCGAAAATTGAGTGATTTCGGATCCTACAAATTCGTGGCGTCGAGATCTTCAAAAATAGACCCATTGTGTTTGATGAAAATGCATCATAGTTACGTTTCCATTTATTTTTTTGATAATTTCAAAAATTTCTAGTTATTTCCATATTTAATGTAGTAACGTGATTTTTCTACATCTATGGTATTAAACATGATTTTTCATCAAACACAATGGATCTATTTTTGAAGATCTCGGCGTCACGAATCCGTAGGATTTGGAATCACTAAATTTCGAGTTCATATGAGATATATATGGTTTTTTGAAGTTTTTATGTAAAAAAAATGTAGGAAAAAAGTAGGAGAGAGAAAGTGACGAATTTGTTAATAAATAAGGGTAAATCAGACCTTAATTATTGCCACATAAGTCTGTTGGCTATTTCCCTAAAAGTTGTGAAACATAGGCTAAAAACAAATTTTATAGTTTTATTTTGACTATTTCGCTACACTGCCCTTTAATTATTTGCATTGTAAACTTTGCTCGGATGAAAACTAATCCGTCACTTAAAATTTTCGCAGCCCTCCCTTTTTCAACTTTCTTGGTTTCATAACTAAATTCAATTGCATTCTACGTCATGCCCCTCTTGATCTCGCCAATTTTGCCCGTTTAAGGTCTCTTTCACTTGTGTAAGAATCAAAAGTAAAAGAGAATAAATAGAGCTCTTTTTATTACCAATGCTATTAATCTTGAGCACACTTCCAATTTGACAAATTCATGTGAGTTTCTTAATGTGTGCGCGCGCTTAAATCACCATTTTCTTTCTCATTTAGTTTATTATTACGCTAAAGGACATCAATAACATTAACGAAAATCTAATAAAAAAAATTATCCAAAAAAAATAATAATAATAAAAAAAATCAAGAGGACCTTGTTTCACTGGTCTTCGAGGCCAACGTCGCCCCAGCGGACTTTGTATTTGGAGGCGAGGTAGTGGGCCCCGATGGGCCCACGGCTGCCATATGGGTAGTATTCGGGGGTGATCTTCTTCTCTTCGAGCTCTTTCAGAAGCGGCGTGAACAGAGACCAAGCCGCGTCCAATTCATCGCTCCGTATGAACAGCCTTCTCTCTCCTTCCACCGCGTCCAATAACAGCCTCTCGTACGCGTCAGGAATCTCCTTCGAGTATCTATGTTGAACATCGAATCCGATTCATTAGAAAGTTAGTTTGTTTGACTAGTGTTCGAGAAAGTTTTTTTTTTTTTTTTTTTTAATTTTTACCTTGCAGCGTAGTGAAGGTTGAGGTTACTGCGGTCCAATCTCATGCCGAGACCGGGGATCTTGTTGTTGATCTTCAAATAGATAGCTTCGTCGGGTTGGACTCTGATAACGAGCTCGTTCGTTGCTCGGTCGAGATCCGTCCCGAAATTTCGGTTATACAGATTTCCGGGGACGTGCCTGAACTGTACCCTTATCTCAGCCCTGCACGAGAACCAAAATGTCAAGGGAAAATAAATAAAAACAATATTTTTTCGAGCAAATTGTCCCTGAACTATAATGCAAGCGGGCATTTTGGTCCCTAAACTAATTTTTGGAGAGAAATAAACCTCGTTCTACTTTTTTTATCACTAGTTTCTGGTGAAGGAGTGCATTTTGACCGGGAAAAATTAACCTGTCGATTTATTACATTTTAACCGGACGGTTAATTTTAACTATTCGTTTTGGTCAAAATTAACCGAGCGGTTAATTTTAACCGGTTATTTCATTGTTGACCGTGGTTAACCAACTATCAATAAAAAATAATATTGAAACTAACGGTTAATTGGTTAACCGTTCTAAAGAACAGGGCTAACCAGTTAAATCTTTAACCGTTTTGAATGGTTAATGTTTAACCTTTAACCATTTAAAATGGTTAAAAATTTGACCGGCTAACCATTTTACTCACTTTTACTATCTGGGTTAAACCCGACTAAAATTCACGAGGACCTGGCATTATCAACCAGGAGACTACCCCAATAGCCCCAATTATAGCGTTCAAGGGGAATTAAACAGAGACTGATAAGGTCCCAAGAATCGCATTGGGGTTAATAATCCTTAAACCCTTGATAAGGATGTTTCCCTAAAGAGTCGAAAAAGCAAATATATACAAGTGAGAAATAGCCAAACAACCTCTTGTTGTGCAATGCTTTCCCGGCCTTCATGAGAAAAGGAACGCCGTCCCATCGCGCGTTGTCGATGAAGAGCGCGGCGGCCGCGAAAGTAGGGGTAATACTGTCTTTTGGGACGGTTTTGTCGTCGGTGTAGGCTGGGTAAGTGACTCCGCCTTTGGTGTGGCTTTTGTATTGCCCGACCACCACGTTCTCCAGTTGCAACGGCCTCATCGAACGCAACACTTTCACCTGAAAAATTTAAAACCCGCCAATATATGAATAAAATGGGAAAGAGAAGAATGATAAGAGCCTTCGAAATTCCATTTTGATAAACGATAAAGACGATATAAGATGAACTCTGTTTCTTGACTCGTATAATGACGGCTAGTTTATGACTTCGGTGTATTTAAGTTGTACATTGTATTTTTAATCTAACTTGTCTAATAATAATCAGAAAAATAGAGCTAAGAGATTTTAGAAAGAAGAGAAGAGAAAACAGTTTATCGACTCTCTTCTTTTAATCGACTTGAAAGTTGGTTACCAGAAAGGTAGTGAAGAGGATCAACTGTTTTCTATCGTTTTCATTTTACAATTCGTGAGTGAATTATCGAGAGATCAAACAGTTCGTGCGAAGAGAGTGAATTGTTGCTACACCACTAAAGAGATTGTATTTTATAGACTCACTCTTAAAATTACTAATTAGGTCCCTCAACAATTAACTAATTGTCTGATTGCTTAAAGCCCTATCAAAGAAACAAGAGATATCAACGAACAAATACCTTTTCGTTTCTGATGTCTTCTGCGTCCAAACTGACAGGGGTTTCCATGGCAAAGAGGGCGAGAATCTGAAGCAGGTGATTCTGCATTATGTCCCTGATTATCCCATAATTGTCAAAGTACCTGATTGACACAAACGGAAGAAAAAACTATTACTTGATAATAATAAAAAGTAAGGAGCTTGTCGAAAAATAAAATAAAATAAAACAAAAGGCCTTGCTGGGAAGTGGGAACAGAAATTTACCCTCCGCGACCCTCAGTTCCGAAATCTTCGGAGAACAAAAACTGCACATTCCTTATGTATTGCCTCGACCACAAGGGCTCGAAGATGAGGTTCGAAAAACGGAGAACGGAGAGGTTTTCCACGAGCTCCTTTCCTAGATAGTGGTCAATCCTGTAAAAGGAAAATTTACCGCGTTAAAAGGACCGTGTAACACTACTAGTATCGACAAAGTCAAACAATGGAGACACTTCTCTTTCACCTGAATATTTGATCCTCGTCTAGGTACTGCTTCAGGGCTTTTGTCAAAGCCGCAGAAGATTCGGAATCTCGACCAAACGGCTTCTCGACAATGACTCTGGTCCAGCCATTACCGGAAGAAGCAGACAAACTAGCGCATTTCACAGCGTCTATGAATATGTTCGGTGGAATCGATAGATAAAAGAGACGGTTCGAAACTTTACCAGCCTAACCCAAAAAAAAAAAAAGAAAAAAAAAAAGAGAGCTTTCCTTGTCAAAACACTAAAAACAATTTATATAAAATAGCCAAAAGTTCTAATTTTTTAGCAAAATAGCGAATGTCACGTTTTCCAGATAATTTTTTTTATATTATCACCAGAAATATTGACCCTGTTTATAAGCTACGTAGCACGGTAAAAAATTTATTGACAACGTCAAATTTGCCTATTTCCCTTATAAAAGGCAAACCTTTGGCTATTTCACAAATTCATTAAATTCAATTGGCTATTTAGCTTAAAACACCTGAAAGTAAACATGACTTAATACAGTTTAAAACAAAACAAAAAGCGTAAATTACCTCGTGTTCCTTGAGCTTCTTGTCCAACTCCTCGAAGTTTTTCTCCGAGTCGTACTGTCCCGAGTGGTAAAAACACCTCTGAAGAAATTGCTCCATCTTTTCACTGCAGTTTTCCCTGAATATATACATACATACAACACACAAACTTGTCGTCTCAATCCTCAACTCCTCAACAAATCTGATACAAACAAAGCAAAAACGAGCCGAGTTTTTCACCTTTGATCAATTCGACAAGTCAGAGTCTTACTAACCATGGTCCTAAGCTCCGCATCGCTCATCTTACTCCGAGCATAACCGTACACAGTAAAATGCTAAAACAAAAACAAACAAAAAACTCAATTTCACACACACACACAGAGAATCTAATAATTGACTGGTAAAAAAAAAATATATATATATATAAATAAATAAATCGAACCTTTGGCAAACAGCCCTCGTAAAAGAGGGCGAAAAGTGCCGGGAAAATCTTCTTCTTGGCGAGATCTCCAGAGGCTCCAACGACCGTGATGCTGACTGTGGATTCATTACTCTCGTCTCCTCCGTTGAATTTGATCGCCTCTTTCAAATCCGCCGGAGATTTGACCGGAGTAACCGGAGCTTCCTTCAATTTCTCAAACGAAGCCTGGTTCTCAACCGGAGTCACAGCCGAAACCACCGCACCTAAAGGTCATATATATTTATAGAAATAATGAATCGCAGTTTCGTATCCAATTCTTAAAGAAACTATGCACGAAGAGCAAATAATCAATTAAATCAATCAAATTAATTATTAACAAAAAATTGAAACGAACCGTCTTGCGTTCGAATGGCGTTGATTCGACGAGAAACGAATTGCGTTTGGAGAGAAACCTTCGTCGGCAGAGAGAGTCGATGAAACGCAGAGCGATGTTGAAGCTGACCTTGCAACGAAGCCGAAGAAGAAAGAGACGCCATGTTCGAAGCTCTGTTTGGTATTGGAATCAAAGAGGATAAACGGCTTAGGAAGTATCGAAAGGGTGTTGGAAATAAGAGAAATAGCAGAGCGTTGAAGAGTTGTGTATTTTTTATACTTTATAGTTTATTTTTACGCTTTATATGTGAGAGTTGTGTTTAGTTAGTTTGAGAAAAAGACCCTTTGAGATTGACGAAAGGTTGTTTCTTCTGTACTCTCCAAGTTCAATTAAGGTCTAACTCCATTATTATTAATTTATTATAGACCTACATTTGAAAATTTATTTCTATTTTATTTTATTAATTTTTTAATCAATAAATAAAGTGTATTTATTTAAGTAAGGTTACGCATGAGAACTATATTTTCATCGATAGGTCCTACACTAAAATAATCGTTCGGTCGGGGTTTTTAAGTTGGCACTTATTAAGTTTCGCGATGCTAAAATTCAAAGGTAATTTTTTTTATGTTCCATCAAACTTTAATCAAGGTCTAATTCGATTATAGACCCAAATTTAGAATTTAAATAAAAGTTGTGTCTTTTTGTTATTAATAATCTTTTTAATCAATAAATTCATATCCTATATTTGAGTCGAATAGCATAAATATCGGAAACTTCATGAGTAATTAAAAATATAGGTCTTTTTCCATAATCAAATAATTATTTTGACGAGTTAGAACTTGGAATCATGAACGATGTAAAAAAAAATTGCTTGAGTAAAGAGAAAAACAGTATATTTATTGAATTTGTGAAAAAGTGTGAATATTTGTATCCTAAGTTCTTCATCAACTTGAAATGATCGGTTCGATTCGGTGGAGTGCATGGGAAATGATATAGCCCTGCCCGCATAATAAAGCGGAGTATTGTATTCCCAATATAAAAAAAAATTTGTTTTTTCAGGAGAATATAATTTTGAAAAATAGATATGCAACTTTATGAGCTGAAATTGCCTACGACATGCAATTTTGATTCCAATGGTAGAGAATGCTTGAGTTGGGTCCCACTAAATATATAGTAAAATAACCCACTATATAAATGCCAAGTGGCTTATTTCTTTCTCTTTTTATTGAAAGAGAAAGCCAAGTGCACTTTTTATACCATTTTGGCGGCTTTCTTTGGAATTTTTTTATTTTCTTTGGGGAAAAATTTAAAAATAAGAATACATAAAGAAAATTAAGAGCTACATAGAGAAACACGTCACACCAAATATATAAACACCTTGTATTTTGTCTCAATTTGAATCTTTGGAAACCTTATATTTAATTGAATTTCCACAAGTAAATAAGCATAATTATTGCATAACATTAAGATAATTATTACTATTAGCAGCATTATACAATTAACTTAAATCTCGATCTATGAAACTTAAACGAAGAGATTTAAGAGAATAATCTGAAAAAATCAATTAGACGATCTTAAAATTAACGGAATAGGTTTAAGATGATAATATGAATAAATCATTAAGATGTGAGGGAAACTAACTCGTTTAGATGTGTACAAAATACAAATAACAATAAATCAATCACACTAAACGTTGTAGCATACGAACAAAAAAAAAACTATTGTGATCCCGAATACTACTTAGTACTTGGAAATAATGAAACTATATATTAACCTGGTTAAAACAAATAAAAAGCGCATCCGAATATCAGATATTCTATATTGCACACTACACTTTAAAAAAGATTTAAAGTTAGCACTTTGTTTATTGTATTTAGTTGCAAAATAGCGTGTTTAAATTTTTTTACTGTAGACGGTCAATTTTTCTTGATGTTTATAATTCCTTTGGGCTATTAAATTCTATTTACCGTTTATAATTTAATTTATAAGGGAATAATTGCTTACTGTTTAAAATAAACGCTATTTTGGAAAGGATTTAATGTAGTCGCTATTTTATAAATATTTCACCTTAAAACCGTTATTTTCGTAATTTTCCCTTGGTTTATTATAGTTTTTCGTACACGGGCGTGTTTCGGTTCTCTATCAGTGATTTGGTGAGCCCAAAAACAAAACCTGGTTCATAATGGGCCGAGGAAAAAAAAAAACCCTGATTCGTTTGCCGTACCAAACGACAACAAACTAAAAGACGACATGTCGTAAATTGAGGAAAAAAAATATCTATTATGATTGAATGGATAGGCGTAGCCGTGTAGAAGTGAAAAAATGAACGAAAATATTAAACACGAAAAGCAATTTTGAAATATTGTGCGTGTTTGGCATGAACAGAAATAGACATTTGTTTGTCGTTTTGTGTGTCTCTTCGAAGCTAAGGAAGGAATTTCGAATTTTCTATTGTAATGGTGTTGGTAGGTCAAAACTTGCACAATATATATGAGAATGTGTTGGTGGGGTATGGCTGGCTATGTGGCTTTTATTGGAATCAAATGGAATATTTCAAGACTTTTTTTCTTGTCCATATGCTATACCATATAAACGAATCTACTTTATTTGGCATCTAAAATAAAATGAAATTTTGCTTGTCACAATCATGCACTACAACTACAAATAAGCTTTTTCAGAGTCGCAATAAATTTTGAAGCATTATTGGAACAAGTCTTTGATCTGCTAATAATAATAAATAAATAAATAAATTAAACCAACGCAATACCAATCAAGTTTAAGAACATAAAATATTCATAATAGTGTCAAACAAAGACATTGTGATATTATTTTATTATATGGGCAATGGCATAATTGAGATTATTTTCCTTCAAATTGGATATTAAGTTCGAATAAGTCCAATCATCTTAAGCTAAATATATAACATGTCTATATTTTTTTGTCTCCTTTTCGTATAATTAGCGGTCTATTGTTTTTTGTTTTGTTTTTTTTTTTTTAAATAGTCTATAGGTCTTATATCGATTATATTAATCCTAGTCTTTTTATTGATTGTGCAAAGACTTCATTTTGTTATTATCTACGGAATTAATTGTAGCTCTTGAGGCAACCTAATGTTAAATGCTATGTTACATCTAAACTCATGCAAATGAATAATTTTTTTTATGATAAAAAGGAGAAGAAATAAACAAACAAAACAAAAATGGTTATCTGCGAATCGGAAACATGATTTAGATTTGAGATTCACTTTTTTATCTCCACGGCGAAAAAAAGTTATATAATTTCTTTATTTTATTTCTATTCCGCCAATAAATATGTGCCACGTAGGAATTCATTTTTGTAAATAGTTTGTTTTAATCTTTTTTGTGAATAGTTATCCACAAGTTCATGGTGATTATGGTTTGATGATCTTAAGTCTTAACAAATCCAACAGTTAAGTAACCGAATTAATATATTCATATTTTTCAGTCTTTTTCTTGATATCATAATACCACTCGATAAAGCATTATCGCGCGCAATACATTTAATTGTTCAAGAGATCGATGGTAAAATTTAAATTGTGCACAATAGTCAAAAGATGGACGAAATATTACTATTGTAAATTTTATTAAGATTAAAAAAAAAAAAAAAAAAAAACTACCAAACGATGGTACAAAAACATCCCACGTAGTAGTAGAGTAGAATTATCATGCATGATTAACCTATAATCAAGTAAAACTACATACTAATACATTTGATTTACTTATACTAATTAATGATATCATATCAACATTCTTGCTTCAATCCACCTTTGTTTGTTGATCCTCGCAATGAAATCTTCAACTCTCCGATTGAGCTCCTCCGCCGGGAATTCACCGGACTCAACTTCTTCACCAGCGATATTTTTCTCTTTCTTCTCATTCTCATCATCATGTTCCTCTTTCTTCTCATTCTCCTCATCATTTTCGGCTTCTTGAAATTCTTCGTCGTCTTGATCTTCGACTTTCTCTTGATCTTCATCATGTTTTTGCTCAACCACCACAATTTCTTTGTCTTGATACACTTTGCTCTCATCACTTTCAATTCCACTAGTGCTTATTTCCAACTTCTTCTCTTCTTCTTTTTCTTTTTCTTCTTCATGCAAGTATTTCCTTTGCCTTCGGAGATTTTGAGTCCTTTCAACGTACTCGGAGTAAATCTCATTGGCCGGGGATGGCTTAGGAGTACCGAGGAGCTTTGATTCTCCAACGAGATATGCGACGATGACGTTAAACACGACAAACAAGAACTTGGGATTGAGAAAGGATGACCAAAAGCTTGGGAGGGATATGAGAGCAAAGTACTTGAGAGATGAGAACCAAAAGGAATATGAGCATAGAAAGCTACAAGTTATTGCAACTAGAGAAGAGAATATGAGGTTGTACATCACTAATTGGATGTCCTTGTAATATGACGAGTACTTCATGGCTTTAAGATCTTTTGCTTTCATAACATAATCCATTCTCAAAAGGGTACAAGTTTTTGAAGGGAAAAATATTTATATTTTGATATAGGCCGGGAAAGATTGAGAGAGAGAGAGAGAGAGGTATATATATTAATTGTTTGATTATAGGAGGGCTATGAGAGGATTTGCTCGAATCTGACTGAACATGAAGAACTGAACAACAATGACATTTATAGGGAAGGGAAAAGTTTAGTATTGATTTGAGGGAATAGATAGACAAAGCTCTAATAATTATACGAATATAATATTAAAATTATTGCTTTATGAAAAGAAAAGAAAAAAAGTAGTAAGACATGCTGAGAGAATATAATGTGGTTCCTTTTCACATTTTTTAAATCAGGTTATATTTTTAGGCTCCCGATAGCTTTCCACCATAACATTCATGTTTGATGGTTTTGAATTTTCTTTTCCTTAAGAGGACACAAATTGTTGTGCATAAATATGAAATTAAGAGCCCCATAAAAGGAGGCTGGTTTTGATATTAGGGTTGTGATTTTGACTTTTGGAGAATCCACTGGATCACCAAAACAAGTTCAAGAAGCAATGTATAGTATAGATTCTGTTTAAGCAAGAGGGAAATAAATAATCCCTTTCACCACATGCAATAATAGATAATAAAGTTAAATTCAATTGAATAAGCTGGTTAAGATTAATTTAATAATTGGTCGGAAAGAACATAAAATATGCACAATCTAGATGTTGATTACAATATATAAGCTTCTTTCTTTTTCTCTTAAAATATGTTGAAAACTTTGTATCGCAGTGGTTGATTAATTAATATAATAATTTGTTTTCATGAGCAGTATTTTTCTTTTAGTAGTACTATTGCCACCATATATATCGTTTTTATAGAACACTAAAGCTTTGGTCCAGAAAATTCTAATTACTTTCGTGTGGCTCGTTAAAATATCTCACTTGCTTTTGTATATATAGTTACGTTAAAAAACTACAACGTCGAAGTAATAGTAATTTCCCATTATCGTTTGCTTATGTTTTGTAGTATATGTGTGCTTTTCCCTTGCATGATTGAACACACGTGTTGAATCAAACGCCAAAGTTATAAAGATGATAGTATTCAAGAAAGAAGAAAAAAGAAAAAAGAAAAAGGAAAAAAAATGATCATCATTTTTAACGTGTGAAGTTGGTAACTATATTAGTTTGTTGCAAACATGAATCGCGTAAATTGATTGTTTATACATATCCTATCGTGCTACTTTATTTTATTTTTTCTAAAGTACAGGCGTGACATTAGAGATTATTTACAGGAGAAAGATCATACAGTAGTTTTGTATTCCTTGTATTAAGCGGAAAAAAGAAGTTATATTAAACTTACAAAATACTATGAGCTCTAAAATGTAGTAACAAAAAAAAATAGAGGACTTTGGAAAGAGAGTGGGTAGTTGGGAAGTCTAAGTCTACCTATATTTTGATGTCATAAAAAACCCAATTACATTTTAGATTCCATTTTCAGGACCATCTAGTTGCAAAATTTCCTCTAAAAAGAAACACCAATTTCAAGTATATTGTTTGATTTGTCTGGTATTTACAAAAATGTACAAAGATATACCGAGTTTTTCTTTCTTTGGAGGACATAAATATAAGTGGTGTATGTATTATTGTTGTCTACTTTTGAGTTTTGAAGCCAAGGTTTAAAGCATTGGCATTTGCTTTTTAGAAAAAAACAACCAAGTTTTGTATATAATAGAGAGAAGATTCCCCTCCAAAAGAAACTCTTAACTTTTAACCACATAGTAAAAAGAGAGCAAAAGGCCATGTGTTGGAATTGTGAGTGAAGCTTCATAGAAAGACCTCAATCATAGATTCATAATAATGTAACCAAAAACAAAAAACACACCAATACTTTTGTGTAAGCATGTATAAATACACTCGTACGTACGTGGACAAAAATGTTTGCCTTTTCTAACATTATCCATCGATCCATACTTTTTTTTTAGTATAGAAGCTTATCCATGAGATATATCTTATTCAATTGAGATCTCAAGCAATAAAAAAATTTAAAAAAAAATCTTCAGATCTAACATGCAATCGAAAAGACGATTAGGCAACACAATGTGCAAGTGTAAATACACTCATCACATCAAATCATTGGTACGTAATAAAAGAGAAGCAAGAAAGAATATATATATTAAAAAAATATTACTCTCATTAATCTGAATAAAACCAGCCTAAGATACAACATGATAAAACACTCTTCCAGCTTCAAGCAAAAAAAATTAAAAATTGAAAATAGCCCTCTCTACCAATATAAATCTCCCCCTAATACAAAAAATATCGATCGAAAAAAAATGACAAAAAAGTCGACAGCGATACAAAAGCTGTTACAGCAATTCTGCTCAAATGCAGGCAAAATACCTGGCTGGGAATACCCAAAAAAATAAACTACCAAAGAAACCACCTATTGCTACCAAAAATAGTACAGAATAAATACTAGGCAAAGAAAACTCTCCTCTCTTCATTCCCGGTAAATGAATCTAGGGATTACCGGCCGGAACATTGAATGCGACGAATAAATATCAAAACCTCTACTTCTATGCCTCAAAGCTTCTCGATATTAGTGTCAAGTTTGTTTTTTCCTCATCTCAGAGCACCATTGCGACTTTCTCCGAGGATACATAA
Source organism: Urtica dioica subsp. dioica (assembly GCF_054948205.1). Taxonomy (NCBI): domain Eukaryota; kingdom Viridiplantae; phylum Streptophyta; class Magnoliopsida; order Rosales; family Urticaceae; genus Urtica; species Urtica dioica. The sequence continues at coordinate 50,081,762 of NC_142758.1, forward strand.
GAGCAAGGATTTGCAATCAAGGGTTCGTAGTGATCGGCTCCCGCGCCGCACCAACCTGAACGAGTGAAAAAAAATAAAAAGAATAATATTACATTCTGATCACCAAGTTATAATCAATGAAGAACATTGAAAAAAAAAAAAAAAAAGCTCAGTTCTTTACCTGTTCCTTTCATGAAGAGAAAGAACGGAATATCGCAAATCTGGGTTCCTCTTGGGCGGTGAGGGAGAAAGAAAACGCAATTATCTTCGTCAACCATCGCGTCCGATCCGTGTGCCTGAACCTATTGATGAGATTATAATCATATCAATAATCAGTAATGTTTCAATTCAATTCAATCAATCACAATTCACAGCAAGCCCTAACTTTCTCTTCTCCAAGTATCATTAATCATATGAGATTATAATCATATACCAACAATGTTTCAACTCAATCAATCACAATCCACAACAAGCCCTGACTTTCTTTTCTCTAAGTACCATTAATCATATGAGATTATAATCATATATCAACAATGTTTCAACTCAATCAATCACAATCCACAACAAGCCCCGACTTTCTCTTCTCAAATCATTCGATAAATCAAGTCAATTAATCAACGAAGAATCAATATATCAAAAGATCGGAATTCCTCAGAATTGTTCTTTACCACGTAAATCTCTCGCTTGAACTCGGTGGCAAGGCATTCGATGGCGATATCGTCTCCGAACGCGGCTGCGTGGCCTAGCCTGTTCTCGTCCACAGACAATAAGCCCTCCTCAGTGTACTGCAACGTCACGATGTCGTGTTCATCGTCGGCCGAGCCGGAGATCGACATGTACTTCGCCCAGCTTGGACCGTCGTTCACGGCCAAGCACCGCTCTCTGTAGATCGACTCCGCCGCCATCTCTCTGTGGGATAGACACAATTCAAGATCTAATTCGATTAGGTCAAAGAACGAGGGTTCCTAGTGAAATGGGAGGTAAATTAGGGTTTCCGAAGCACAGATCGACGAAAGCCGAACAGAGAGAGAAAGAGATGTACCTTTGCATTCCGATGTTAACAAGCTCGTCAATGGCGGAATCGAGAGAATCGCGGTCGTCCTTCCTCGCGAGGAGCTTGACCTCCTGAACGACATGGATTCCCCAACCGCTGCTCAGATCCGGCGAGTACATGTTCCGTATGGCGGCTCCGATCATCTCCGCATCCTTCTCCGTCGCGGATCCAAGATCCTCCAAGAACCGCGACACCGTACGCCGTCTCAGCTCCCGCGCGTCGATTTCACGCTCCGAAGCCATCGCCATTGCCTTCCGCGACGCCGTGAATAGGCAGTTTCCGTCGGAGGAGACTTCTCCGCCGTGAGTGAGTCGGAAAACCACCGATCTCTCCTTGCCGTCCTCACAGTGCTTCCACAGCACGCCTTTCGCGTGGAGTCGCCGGAGATTCCGTCGCTGCTGCTCCTCAAGTCCGACGACCTCGTCCCACGCCGCCGCCTCAGTTAGATCCGTGGAATCAACCTCCGGCGTTGACTTAGCCTCCAGCCACGGAATCGTCGCCGGAGAAGAAGGCTGGAACGTCTCAGCCACTGCCGTAGTCGACTCGCACAAAAGCTTCCCCATAACAAAACCTTTCTTTTCCCTCAAAAACTAACTAAAGAAATATTTGTCTTTGATTTTTCGATTTTTCTTTGCTCTTCTTCCCTCGTCTTTCTTGGTCTTCAACGGAAGTGTCGCAGAGAGAGAGAGAGAGAGAGAGAGAGAGGAGTTAACGGATAGATTGAGACAGAAGGAGAGAGAGAAAAGGAATTAAGACACGTGGAATTATCAGAGGCGTTGGACGAAGCGAACGTGCTAACGTAAGCTGGGTGAGCAATGAACCCTAAATCTGCGCCAGAAATAGATTCGGGTGTTTAATTAGTTGGGGATTGCATAGTGCACGGAGATTCGGTGCACCCGAGAGGGAAGTAGGTACACAGTACACACGTACTCTGGCTCTCTCGTGGTAGTTGGGCTCGTAACAGTAAACGACGGACCAATAGAAATTTGCCAGCTAGGACCAGTGATGTATTGGGACCGGGACATTGATTCTTATCTAGATACATGTGGGAGTGTGACAAACTGCACGGTCAAGGCTATTCTCACGAGGTAACGGTAGGAAATGACGTGGCTAAGAAAAATTAGTAAATTATTGTTTTGTTTCTTACTGGTAATACTTTGCCAAAAATAAGAGGTCAAATTTGTCAAAAGTCAAACCACGTTTTTTTAGAGGGCTTAAAGTTAAAAACACATTTTTAGTGCAAGGTTAACACGAGATATATATTAAATTTATTTTCAAATGGCCGAATATTGCTAACAAGTTTAAATTATATTTTGACGATAATACATTCATGTTTTTTTTAAGGATTTTATTATGATCCTATGTTCTTGTTTCAGTCGCTCGATTAGTCAAACATAGTTTAACTTTAGTTACATACAGTATTGAACTTTCAAAAGACAATTATCACATTTGTGTTAGTAGTCGGTAATTTCTTTTATGTAAGACTTAACAATGTCAAGGCTCAAGCATCTTTAACCACTCGTTTGGATTATGATTCACACAACGGATTCAAAATGTTAAAACAAGTTGCAATCAACAATACATTTTTATGGCATCTTTATATTAGTCGTAAAAGGATTAAAAGACTTGTGATCTAAGATCATTTCCATTAGTTAGATGTGACATATTTATGTATATGCAAATTCTCCGTCGAAATATAAACGGCTGAGCGATATTTTTCTCAAAAATAATCTAGAGCCACTCAATATATAAGAAAGAGGAAGTTGCGATTAAACTCTCGTTTTAATCGTTTATACGTGAAAAGTTCAAAGGATATTGGGGCAAAGTCGAAAAACGATTAAAGAAAAAAAATCAAAATAATATGATCTTTTTGTCATTTAAATCAAGACGTATTACATAATCCACTCACACACACTTGAAAACATATAACAATACTTCATGCTCAATTGTGACGAATTTATTTGAGTAGGGACATATATGATAGAAATTCTTCGGGAAGGGGGTATCCTATAGACTAACAAATAATTTTACTAGATAACACATACAATTTCAAAAGGTTGAGGAGGGCTGTCCTAAGGCTCCAAATTTTTTGTGGAAAAAACGCTAAAAAAAATCTCAAATTTTAGAGAAAAATGCTTTAAATTTTTTAAAAAATAAGTTATTACATCGAAAAAAAATATAATATGTTAAAAATTCCATTTTTTTATTTTTGCGTAAGACCGTGCCGACTTTGAAGGAGAGGCATATAATCACAAATTTAATAGTGACCAACCTCGATAAACTTTTACATATAAGGGAATAGACATAATATTGATTAAAAAAATCACATAATGTTACACGAGTTGGTATCTTCATCACAAAACATTTGAGTAAGACAAAGACATTGAGGAGAGTAATGCATATGCAAATGAGGGAATAAGAGGTTGATATCTTCCGGCACTAGACTCTCTACGCACGTGCAAGTGCAACTACAAGCACGTGACTCACATGTCAATGTCTCTTCGCTCAAAACCAATGCTTTCTTTCCAACTCCTTTCTTAACATATTCCACAAGTATTTCTGGGTCAACGTTTCCCTTCACAATCACCTTTGACTCCTCCCAATTTGGGTCAACCGTCATTACTCCTATATCATATTACACACAAAATAACAATATGAATTATAGTAAAAATGTTACAATATATCACACGCACACGTAATTAAACATAAGAGGGGTCAATTGTCAAAATAAAAAGTAGGGTTAAACGATGAAATAAAATTTTAAAAGGATAAAAAATAAAATTTAAAATAATAAAGAACTACTACAATTAATAAAAGAAAAAACTAACAAAACAACTATTAATTATTTTACGGGAAAAAAATATTTGAAAGGACTAAAAAGCAACAAAAATGAAAAGTTAGGGGCTGAGTCCCGCGTCAAGGCTATATTATATATATATATATATATATATATATATATATATATATATATATATATATATATACAAATAATATGTCTCGTTGCTGCGAAATAATTAATATATTTTAATATGGAAGAATAAATATATAGAGACATGTCTAGAAATATTTAATTTTAAAAAAAATGTATTTAAAGTTTTTTTTGCATATATTTTTATCTTTCTGATAAAAAAAAATTCGGTACGAATGAACATTACTTGTGTTTATGGTCCAATTTCTTATTTTAAAAAAAAAAATCTAAAAATAAACAATATTTTGTGAGGAAATCTTTCCTTTCCTTTAAATATATAATAATAATATATATACATGTATATGCACATATACACACATACATACATATATATACACATATATACATATGTATAATAGTAATACCTGCCATTTTCTGTAAAGTATTCTTGATTTCATCTGCACATCCTTCACAATGCATGCTCACTTGAAGCTCAACAATTTTCAGCTTTATCTAATTTCATTACAAACAACAATTAATCAGCTTGTACAATAATTTTAAGGAAAAAAAAAAATCAATGAAAAATTTGTAATACAAACCGGTTCTTCTTCAAATTCCGATTCACTGGCCTCTTCGCAATCTTCACTTGGCAATGGATAGATTAGTTCAACATGTTTACTGTATTTATTTCTAAGTCTCTCTAAAATCGTCAACGGGTCCAAATTTTTGCCTCTCACGGTCACCATTTGGTCGTCATCAATTTCAACTTCGCAAACCCCTATTTAACAAATTAAATATAATGATAAGAAAAGCAATTATCATCAAAACGCAATACACCATATATATATATATATATATATATATATATATATATATATATATATATATATATATATATATATATATATATATATATATATATATATATATATATATATATATGACATCATTTAAAAGATAAAATACCATTAAAACTTCTCAAACATTTGGAGACTTTGTCCTTGCATCCTTCACAATGTATTGAGGCTTTGAGCACAACTTCGTTACACATTTTTTTTTGTATAGATTAACAATAACTAAGATATAGAAGTGGCTCAATATATAACTATATATATATGTGTGTGTGTGTGTGTGTGTGATTTTATACTTCGGTTACATATGAGCACTGAGTCATCATCATCTTCACAATGCCATAATATTAAACATCACTAATATGGCTAATATTAAAGATATTCCGTCTTTCAATATTCCAAGACTAGTTACAGAATAATGATCGGTTATAAATGTGATTTATTTATGTTACTCTAAAAGGCATGGCTAGTTGTATTCAGAGATATACAAATACATGGTTCTTCTATTTATTATAGGAAATTATCATGACTAAATGAGTCTAGATAACTTAGAAATTTCACAAGTAGTATTAAGAAATAAAATTAGGCAATTACAATTATAGGACAAACTATTTTTAGGCAAATATCATGACCATAATAGCTTTAAATTATGTGTTAGCTGTCAATATATTTATGCAAAGTTTATTGGGAAAATGGATTTACATTTAAGATGGAAATGAGATTGTCGTTTTTACCTATGCCGATAACATTTATATTTTATTTTTTTATAAGGTGCTATATAAAGGGATTTAAGGAACTTTATATTATTAATTCAGAATTCCTTTCCATTAGTACCAAGCATACAGTTCCTGTTTTTGGATGCATTTATGTCAAAACATTCAATAGAATTCACATATTTAATACGTGAAAATATAAATGCATTCATAAACAAATATAAAAATTTTAAAACGCTTTGTCGGAAGTGTTTTTCAGATTCTTGGTTGATTTGACTTTGGTAAGAAGAAGAAGAAGAAGAAGAAAGAAAATAAAAAGAAAAGGACTGAACTGCAAAAATAAGTAGATAGCCAAATTCGGGCTTTGAGAAATAGCCCAAGAGAGACCTATTTGAACCTATTTCTCTTCAAGCCCAATTCATATCGATGGCAGACTTTATTGGGTTTCAATGCTGTATAAAATCACGAGAAAATTAGGGGGAAATTGCGGGAATGTAACTGTGCATTATTTTTTTTTAATTATATATTTTCATGAATAATATTTTTTACAAATTGTAAAATAGTCATTTTCTTTGTAATTGAAATTGTGAACAATAAAAGTAACTTAAAAAATATGTGAACATAAAAAATGACTGTTTAAATACACTATTATTTTATTTAGTTTTGAAAAATCACTAATGTAATTTTAAAAACTGTACAATTTTTTTTTTTTAAATAAAACTGTGAATGATAGATAAAGTTAAATGCAACCCAAAAAAGTAAACAGTTTTTTACTGGATAACGGATATAACACCCGCAAATAGAGACATCAAAGAAATTTAGACAAAAAAAAAGATAAAATATCAAGAGTAAAAAGATTCAAAGTTGAAATCGGATAATAATTTTTTTTAGCAAACATAAAAATTATATCGCAATTCAACGAATAGGTCAGAAAAAACTCTAATCAATGACTCTTTCACAAATCACTCAAAGATTAATGAATGAACTTTTCGCGAATGTTCAAGTATACATTACACTTTTAAAAAATCCGACATATAAACTCTCGAATCAATATCTTATTCGAAAATCACTCGAATGTTAATGAATAAATTTTTTGCGAATGTTCAAATACTTATACTTATCATACCGTAAAAAAAACTAACATATAAACAACATCAAAACTTTGAAAAGAGGGTTATTCCAACTTCAAAGAAAAACACCACAATAAGTTACAAAAAGAACAATCAAAAGCAACCACGTAAAAAAAATGAAATAAAACTAAAAAAAAAAAAAAAAAAAAAAAAAAAAAAAACCTAAAGCTAGTCCTCATCACACGTGCGTAGAGAGAGCAAGGCTTTGGTTTATATTATTTTCCGTTTAAAATACTCCATGTTCGGATTTGAATATCTCTAAGTTTCAGAATATTTTAGCCATCGTTATCTTCATCACAGTTGTAATAAACACACCCACACGTGTACTCTTAATACACTTCCAAATCTGACGGTGCACCACGTGTCAATCTCACAAATCTCCACGTCAAACACCACAAACAGCTAGCCATTTTTTTTTTTTTTTTAAGTACTCGATCACTCCTTCTTTTCTCTAGTCTAAAAGAAAAGCGAAGAAAACTCAAAAGATCTTCAATTCACTCGCTCAAAAAGCTTTCAAGTATAAAGACATCTATATACTCACTCATTATATTATTATTCTCTCCCTAATCCCACAATAACAGCAAACATTGATAGAGCGCTCGAGATTTCTAATCCGCTTGGTATGTTTTCCTTATATTTTCTTTTAATAACTTTAATTTTTGTGTTATATATTATGTATATCCAAAAATATATAATGTGTATAGGGTAATAAAACATAACTCCATTTTTATTCCTCTATCTCAAAATCGTTTCTCTACGTCCTCTTCTATTTGTGGTTGTGTTTCTCTTAGAGACCAATAACGTGGGTGAGTAATATCATTCAATTTATTTTTCCCTTTTTTCCCTTTTTTTGCGGTTGTTAAAATCTTGAGTTTATTGATTTTCTTCAACCACCACAATTTTTCTTCTCGTTACATTTTTTTTTATAGGAAAAGTGGTGTTTTTATGTATGGAAGTACTCTTCAATTTGATGAGTCATATCAGAACCTTATCTTTTCTTTTTGAAAAAAAAAACATATAGCGATGGTCGTGATGTTCTTGATAATTTATCTAGTGCACTTTTTTGCACTTTTATCATATTAATCCACATGAATGATTGGCCTACAATTGAGTTTATTTGAGCACCGCAATCTGTGGGCCCAAATTTCTATTCAGACTTTAGTATTAAGTACTTTTGTTGGAATAACATGATGATGATTAACTATATATTGTCGTGGAAATGTATGAATTTTTTTTTTTTTTTTTTTTTGAAGAGTGAAATGTATGATTGAAGACTCGAACACAGACCACTTGTTATGTTCCCTTGTAATTTAACATGTCACAACTCCCACACAACCAACAAAATCCTCTTGTGCTTTCAAAATATCTCTCAATTTGTTTCCCTCTATGTCACCATTTTCTTGTTTGTAATCTTCGTTCCTTTCACATATGTTTTTTTTTCTTTCCCAATGAACACTTCTCATTTATCTCAAATAAATCACTAATATAATAGATATATTATGATCATATGTAGGTAGTGCTGTATATATGTATATGTATATCTAGTCTTTGGGACCATTAATATATGAAGTGCTTGTTTTTTCATAAAATTTTAATCATGAAACCTACCGACTAAAGTTTCCAAATATATATTCCTCAAACATCGCATGTTTTGAGCCACGCATAGCATTATTCGTACATAGTTTGTTTTCGCTAGGGTTAACCCGTGCATGTTTTCAATCTATCTAGTAATATTACAAGTCAAAATTTAACGTACGTTTAACCGGGAAAAACTGTTAAAACTTAGTCGTCCTTGCAGTAGACTAGAGTACTAGACACCATCAAACCTAAAAATAATTCATTAATTTTGACAACGCAAACCTAAAATAAACTCACAAGCTAAATAATCCGCGTTCAATATTATAACTATTTGCAGCTTGGTTTTTTTAATTAATTAACACGTGTGTTTCTTTGAACGCAATATAGTCCACGTAACTCAAAATGAATTTGATAAAAAAAAAAAAAAAAAAACTAAATCCTTTAAAATTTGCTAGGGGCTATTAATTAACAACTAATTAACATGTACCCATGTTTCTTTGATTCTTTGAAAATTAAACGTAATATACAGTCCATGCATCTAGTTCAATATGAATCCCGGTTTGTTACATTAATCATTCTTGATATACACTAGTTGAAACTAACTACTATTATATATAAGCAGCGAAATAATTAATATATTTTAATCTGGAAAAAAAAATATCTAAAAATATATTTAGAAATATATAAGTTTGATTAATATTAACATAAAATTTTTTGGATTTTTTTTTCTTTTCTGATTAAAAAAAAACACAATTCATTTATCAATGATTCTTGTCTAAAGATCAAACCTCTATTTTTTATATATATATATATATATATATATATATATATATATATATATATAATATAATTCTAATTCGATGATTTTTTTTTCTTCATCAGGTCTCAATCCACTACTAAATTCAATAATCAATAAAAAATAAAAATAAAAAAAATGTCGGGGTTGACCGTGGCGGCGGGCGGGGAAGGAGATCCGCAACAGGAAGCGGTGATCGGAGGAATATTGGGATCTCTCCGAGTGATCGAGCTCCAACTCGTGGCCTTCATAATGGTGTTCTCCGCCAGCGGACTCGTCCCACTCTCCGACCTCCTCTTCCCGGCCCTCGCCACGTCATACCTCCTCTCCCTCGCCCGCCTCTCCTTCCCGCCCGGCCGGGCCCACCGCCGCCACGTCATCGAGCCGGGCCCGCTCTTCCGGGCCCACGTGATCCTCGGGACCCTCGTGGGCCTGTTTCTCCCTTTGGCCTACGTGCTCGGGGGTTACACGCGTGGCGACGAGAGGGCCGTCCGATTCGCGGCGCCGCATCTTTTCTTGCTCTCGTTTCAGATTCTGACGGAGAACGTGGTTAGCGGGCTCGGGATATTCTCGCCGCCGGTCAGGGCTCTGATTCCGGTGATTTACACCGTTAGGAGGGTTTTTCTTCTTCTTGATTGGACTAAGGAGGCTTGGTTTGGGAACGGTAATATTGCTTCTCTGCCTCCCAACGCTCAACTCAAGGTATTATATTATTTACCAAGTGTTGGTGTATTTTTTTTTTTTTTTCCCACGGCCATAAATGAACTATAAAAGTCGTCTTGGTCAACGTCGTGTTTTTATTTTAGGGAAAATATCAAGAGTATTTTGGGGAAGAGTATTTTGGGGAGTTCAAATTATTTTTTGTAAAAAATAAACGAAAATGGTGATATTTGTAATATAACATTTTTTTAGGGGAGGTATATGTCATTTATATTAAACGGAAAGGATATGTATGATATTTCTAAAAATAGAGGGGATAAATCTCGCATTTCGATTAAACACGAGAGATAGTCTTGATATTTTCCCTTTATTTTAAATAGTAAAAGAGATTTATTTTAGATTGATTTTTCGTAAGGTTTTGTTATTAGACCCTTTTTTTCAAAATTTATTAGGTTGAGTTATGTTTAGAATTCTAAATGTACTCGTAACCAAGTAGTTTGTCCAAAAAAAAATGTAGTTTATATTTTGTCAAAAAAACTTAAAAAAAATAATAGGGTCAGGTCCAAATGCAACAATTTGTGTATTATTTATGTATGTATAATAAATAAGAAAATTAGTGACTCATTCAAATTATAATAATTTTAGATAATTCAGGGCTATTTTTGCTATAAAAAGAAATTAATGTGTAATTTCAAACAAACCACTAAAATAAAATACTACTCTAAAATCTAAAATGATGTAAATCTGGTTCGCCTTGCGAGTAAAATATGAAGAGTAATAAAGAGATGAAAATGTGTGTGTATTATAGGACGTGGCGTGGTATTGGTTTGGGAAATATTTGGCGATAGCGAATTTGGTGTATTTCTCAGTCAACCTCTTCGTGTTTCTGATTCCAAAATTCCTTCCAAGAGCTTTCGAGACTTATTTCAGGGAAAGAGACGAACTTCATGCCAAGATCTCCCACGACCGTCCCAAATCTTCTACTCAACCATCCGATATTAATAAACTTGATTAACTAATTAACTAATCTTATGTTTGTTTGTTTTTTTTTTTTTTTTTTTTTTTTTTTTTCATTCACTCCCTAATCTCTACGTACGCGTATATTGTTGTAGTGATATCTTGTACATTATTACTGTATATTTTGTTTTTTGTTTTGTTTATATATAATATTAATATGCATGTCTTGAATGATATGGTTATTACTCTTCGTAGCTTATACAGTTGTTATATATCGAGGTGTATTTGATCACGGTTGTTGTGAAAGAAACTATATTATGAATTTATATTGAACCCTTTTTTTTTTTCCAAATGCCAAGTTTTGATGTTATAATATTCCTGGGTTTATGACATGATTTATGTAAGCATAAGCGTGTGATTCATTAAAATGAATAATTCTTTTCTTTAGGATATTATTATTCTGAAACAAATTTTTTTTTTTTTCATGACTCACATAGAACGACGATATCATTAATATATATATATATATATATATATATATATATATATATGTATATGGAGAGAGAGAGAGAGAGAGACTAATGTATTGGAATTTATATATCATAAACCAAAAACGCCGAGACCAAAAATACAAGCTCCTCTCTTGTCCTCCCCAAAAAAAAAATATATCATAAACCAAAAGATTTCATAAACAGAAGTAGAATACATGCAACAAGTAGGCCCGTGCACGGTCCGATCGAAACGGTCTAAAAAAATCCAAACCGGATCGGATCAAAAAACTGTAAAAATCGGATCGGATCAGACCGTTTTGAATCGTTTAGATCAGATCAGACCGTTTCGAACCGTTTAGACTGGACCGGACCGGACCGTTTATTAGACCGTTTTACATAATTTAAAAAAAAAAAACCAGTAATTTTCCACCAAAACAAAAACATATGACTAACATATAGTCATGTATAAGAGGGAAATACATGCACAAATGCTTAATTTGGCTAATTGGACATTAATTTATTTTTTTTTATAAATAACCGGTCCGATCCGATTTAACGGTTTATTTTTTAAAAAAATCGGACCACACCGTTTGTAATGAGTAGACCGGACTGGACCGGATAAATAAAAACGATTTTAAACCGGACTGGCGGTCTACAAATTACAGGTCCGGTCCGGTTAAAAAAAAAAAAAAAAAAAAAAAAAAAAAAAAACTCTTTGCACCGAGTGTTGTTCGGTTGTCCTCGTCTCCATTGGCGCCTTGGCGGGGCATGTTTATTTAAATGACTATTTTGACCTTGCTTTTACCATTTATAATTTTTATGGAGATGAGATTATTTGAGCCAAAAGGAGAGATCAAAGCGGAGTAGCAATCAGGGTGTTTCCATCGTCTGCGAAGGAGAGCTTCATGGCTTTGTGGTTCACAACATTCGCGGACGTAAAGCGACCCACTTCATTCGGTCCGCGAAGAACAGCGAGTTGAATGAAACGGTCAGGGTTGCGATCGCTACTGAATCTGTGGTCAGATATTCGAACCTGACCGTTATGGGGGACAGTGATGTTCTTAATTCTCGAGTCTGGGATCTGTATGAGTGAGAGCGTGACCACAACACCGCACTCATTCACGATTACGGTGCTTCCACATCCCATGCATTTCATTACGTTGCGTACCTAACAATAACACCACAAACAATATTATTTGGGAGAGCTAAGGACGGAATCAAGAATGGTTGAAGATAAAAAAAAAAAAAAAAAAAAAAATTAGCAGAAGCAAATTTAAAAAAAAAAAAAAATCAAATAATTTTAAGGTTAAAAAATTGAGTTCAGGGGGTGAATTTTTTTACCTTTTGCGTGATGGTTGCTTTGCAGACTTTCGCGATTTTGGTGAATTTCTCCATGATTTTGAGCGTACCGGCCTACGACGATTGAAAGAGATGATCAAAACTAAAGAGTCATACTTGTAACTGAATAGGTATATATAATGGATTAGGGAATTTCCACACTCTTTTTTTTTAGAATATAAAGACTGCACGACTTTACTTATTATATATTAGTTATATTAGCTCTCTGTATTTTATATTAGTTCTCTGTATATAATATTAGTTCGTGTGAAAAAAGAGAAGTTCAAGCACTTCATGTTGCTCTGTTTAGACATTTTTCATTGGGGGCGTACTAGTTGTATTAGGTAATATTAGTTCCCTAGAAGCTCCAAAAACTTATTATAATGGTTGCGTGTCATATTATTGATTCAATGTATAAAATATCTTACTTAGCTAAGTTCATGTTCGATGTTATGCTGTTGAAAATTAAAGGAGAAAATAAACCTGAATAAATATATGTGAAACCCGGACCCGGTAGAGATACAAGAAGTGGGATGAGGAAAAACCTTTTTCCCCTCTCTGATGATGTCATCCGCCCTCTATCTGATGGCATCATCCGCCCAAGTTGATTTATTCTTTCTCATTTTTGCTCGCCCAAAGACCAATTCTATCCGTCCAAGAGTGTTTTTGCTCGCCCAAGAGCATAAAAACACCCAAAACTAGGGCTGGCTCAAACTCACCAGAGCTCTAGCGATTCAATATTTTGGGGCCCTATAATACTGATGAAAATTTAAATTTTCAAGATAAAAAAATGTAAATTTTTTAGAAAATGAGTAAAAAGTGTAAATTTTTAGAGTAAAAAAATGTAAATTTTCTTAAAATAAGTCAAAAGTGTAAAATAATTTTTTTTTATCCAACTCAATTGGGGGCCCAAGGCACAAGCCTTGCCCGCCTTAGGTCAGGGCCGGCCCTTCCCAAAACTCTATAAATACCCCACTCATTTCATCATTTTCTCTCAAGAAAGAAAAAAACTAGGTATATCCATGTCAAATATTTCTCCCGCTTCTCTCTCTAGATTTTTATTAAACAACATTTGAGATCCAAAATAAACAAAGAGAAAAATCACTTTACTCACACAATAAAAACACAAAAATAGAAATAATCACTTTCATTCTCTATAGGTTGGAAGAGGTAATATTTACTCTCTCTCAAACATTTTCTCTCACAAACCAAGGCCAACAAAACCAAATTCTATTTCCCTCTCTAAAAGTGTCCAAGAGCTTGAGAAATCAATTCTCATGCTCTTCACTTAGTAAGAGGAAAATCTCATCGACCCGCAACCCGATTCCAAGATCCTCTGAAGCTCTTGGATGCATTAGGCCTTGTCTTAACCTTCCTCGAGCCCTTTGGAACTTTGAAGAGTGACTTCTATTCTCAAATTACGATTCAATGATTTCTCTAAAGCTCTCGGATGTTTTGGGCCTTGTCAAAACTTCCTTGAGCCCTTTGGAATCTTGAATAGTGATTTTGGGCCCATCAAAGACTGACTAGACACGTGACTATTCCAAGCACACCACGTGTCGACAAATGTTGAATCCAAAAAACGACTTAACATTTGTGTTTATCGTCCTAAATATTTAAAAAATAATAGTTTTGATGTGTTTTGAAATCACCGTTATTTCGGAAAAGAAGCCTAAAAAATTGTTAGTCTTGTAATTCTCTCTAATTTCTTTGTAAACCTCCAAAAACGAACCACTAAGCGTGTAATATATGTTTTAATAGTATAGGTAGATGCTTTTTTTAGAGATATGCAATGGATGGGTATAATATATTCGACAACATTGTAGTAACAATTAGTTTGTTTATTTTTGTTTTCCTTTGATATTTCATGGATTTTTTTTCTTTCTTTTTTCGATTTCATGTCGACACCTTCTTGCTTAAAATTTAATGCTTCCGATCTTTACATTGTTTATTATTGCATTACGTTGATTTACATCATATAAATCAATTTTAAATTTACGTTTTTACTTTCAAACTGACACCAAAATATGTTAGTGACACGTTCAAATTGCCCAATAGTTACGTTGTCATTTTTATTTTGCGAATGTAATCTTCGTTTCAATCCTATATTATGTCGTTTACTTCATATTCACTATTCTCGTTCATAGTTGAATGTTTTGAAATATTATATTGTTCGCTACTCAACTAACAATTATGTAAATTGTATAAATTTCATATTTACGTTGTCAAAGTAAATTTGGAAGGAAACCAATCAATAGAAATAAAAGGGATAAAGTGGGTGTCTTTTGAGATATTGTGTTACAATGGTTAATTATTTTTTAATACATAATCGTTGGTATATCTTATAGTAACCTCTTCAGAAATTAAATACCAATATATATAGGGATTTTTTTGGGAATGATGTGCTGAAGGAAAGAAGTAGGGAGGGAAATTCAAATAGTATAAATGTTCTTGAACATAAAATTTTAACTTTAAAAACTTCAAATTGATCACAGTCAACTGCACTGATCAACTGAATTTATTACTCGTGTTTATTAGTGTTTTTCATGTAAATTTTTTCTCTCTCTAAAAAAACCCTTTCTCCACATCTAAGGTTTCAAATTCCATTTTCACATTTGTCGCCCCCCTCCCCCAGGAGCCGGACGCCGCTCTCGCTCGTCGGAGGCGAGGTCAAGGCCGGGAGGGGGAGGCTCGTTTCCCACCTGTAACTTTTTTTTCGTTGTTTTTCTTTCTCACTCTTCTTCATCTGTTTTCTCTGACGTTTCCATCGATATTTTCTCCGGTAATCTACATTTTGGACTAGCGGTGTTGTCGTGCTTCTGCGTTTGTGGATTGCTTTTTCAGGTTGGACATCATCGGTTCCAAACTCCTTCCCGGCGTGGCTGTTGACACCAACTCTCCCCGATGCATATCTCCGACGCTCCTAATTTGTTACCAAGGTTGCGGCCCTCGACGGTGTCTATATCTTCAGATATGCGTCTCTCCGCAGATCCTGGTACTTTATTTCTTCCCCGCGAGGCATTTGCAATTGTGGCTGAGAATCACTCTCGTTTCCCGGAACTTGATCTCGACTCTGATCGTGTTTGAGAGTGGTATTTGGGTGTGAGTTGGAATTTGGTTGGTGTTTGAAGAATGCTCGGAGTGTTTTAAATATGTCTTTTTTATTGTCTCTTTTGTGTTTAGCTTTAGATTTTATAAGTTGCAATTTAGTTGCTTTCGTTTATGTTATTGCTAGTCAGTTAAGTCTTTTGATCATAATTGTGCGCTTTTCTACCGAGGTTTTCCTAAAACTTCAGGCGTACAATGAGTGAGGAAAAGATTTTGGGTTGTTTGCCAGCCTCATGCTCTCAAACACCTGCTGCGAATCATCGATTAAAATGAGGATGTCGAACTTGAGGTGGTGGTCATCTTCCGAGAGGTTGATTGCCATTTATTGGCTGGTTTTTCATTGGACAATTGTTCGAGTTGTCGTCCTTGGATTTGAAGGAGTTTTTCTCCGATTTCGAGATAGGGAGGTGTTTTGGCTAATCCCGAGTAGGTTCATCTTCCGAGAGGTTGATTGCCATTTATCTACGCTTAGGTCTTTATTGCCTGGTTTAGTCGTATTAATTTCTTGAAACTTCAATTCTTTGTAATTTGTTCATTTGTAGTTTTTTTAGTTTGAATGAAATGTCAGTGATTAAAAAAAAAAATTATGATCAACTTGAGAGAATGATTTTTAAGTTAAAACACTCAGTAATTTTCATATTTATGACATAGACTTTTAGAAAATAAATTTCGTGCGCTAATACATATATGTTTTTGAATTTACCTATGAAATAATTGGAAATTGGGATATGAAATACATGTCACAAAAAGAGAATTACTTTGGGTAGCCCGAAAAAAATAAAATAAAAAATAAAAAAAAATTGCACCGAGTGTTGGTCGGTTGTCCTCATCTCCATTGGCGCCTTGGCGGGCATGTTTATTTAAATTACTATTTTAACCTTGCTTTACCATTTATAATTTTTATGGAGGTAATTCTTTAATCTGAATCCCTTTTTTAATTATTTTCTTCCGATAAATGCAAAAAGACAGCTTTAGGTGAAAAACTAATATATAATAGGAAATGTTATACAAAATAGTCATTTGAAACTTATTGATTAGTAAAATAGTCAAAGTTTTAACTTTTCAACAAAGTAACTAAAATTACGTTTTCAAAATTTTTTTGACAGTCAATATTAAATTTTTTTACGATTATTATAAACAATTTATTAGTTTCAAAAAAATTAATCTTGGGGTCAAATTTTTTTTTTATTTAAACCAGATTATTACACATTTTAGCTATTTCACTAAATTAAGACAAATCTTGGCTAATTTACGAATTCATACCTTTAAATTGACTATTTAGCTATATCACCATATAAAATACTCCAATAAATTTAGAAAGTGTACCAAAGTGAACATTTGACATGGTTTTTTTAAAGAGTTATATTATTAATCAAGATTACATTATATATTATAGCAATGCAAGCGAGTACTTGATTTAGTACACGGATATTAAGTTGAAAGTAATCGGAATCAAAAGGAAGGAACACAAGTTCTCTTCTCCTTTCTTCTTCCTTTATTTTAGGGAATTATCTACTAAAAGGGAAGAGAAATTCTCATCTCCTAAAATATATTTTTGATTTAAATTTAATGGTATTTTATTTGTAGTATTTTTAATTGAAGGGACTAAAATGCAAAGACATTTTTATGTGTGTGTAATTATTTCATGACTAAGTGTGTTGTTCTATTTAATTGTATGTAAATATTTTTCTTAAGGGAAACGTGGTGTTTTTATTAATAACCATCGCTTATGGCGGAGGAACACATATTACAAAGCAAAAAAAAAAAGGAAAGCAAAATTAAAAGGAAATTACAAATAAAATACTAAGGGTTGGTAAGGTTTATGTTTGAGAATCGAGTATTTATAGAGAAAGATGTAGAAGAATGAGAGAATTTGAGAGTGTTTTGTGAAAAAAAAAAAATTGGAGATATATGAGTGTATTTATAGAGAAAGAAGTAAGGGAGTTAAAAATGAATTTTTTTTTTAATTTTTTTGGGATTCCAACGGATATAAAACGGTAATATTTGGGCTGTAACGGTCAAAAAATCTGAGCTATTTGATCTCCAAAGGTCAACAATCTAATGACTAAGATTAAAAAAAAAAAAAAAAATCCTACGATTTAATAAAGAGAAGAGAGAGAAGATAATGTTTTTTGGGGTTCTCTTCTCTTTCCTCATTTAAAGAGAAGGGAAATTTCTCTTCCCTAAAAGGAAAGAGAATATAAGAGAATTCTCTTGGGCCTCTTTGGTAGTTTACTCAAACTGTTTTTTATTTCTGTTTTAGTTTTCATATAGTTGGTCTAAAATTATTTTTGCAGTTGTTTTCAAATAATTGTTTGGTAAGGATTTCAGTTTTTTTTTAATTTAATTTTTTTTAATTGTAGTGTAATAATTCCCATAAGAATTATACGTCGAGATATATACTAATTGAAAGTCTTTGCTGTGAATATAATGGTCATACCTTTAGTTATAATGATTGTTCACAAGTTCATCGGAAAACACTGTTTGTCTTTGTAGTCAATACAACAAATATCAAATTTTGATACCTAATGTTGACTAAAAATAGTGAAAACTTATGTGCTCGACGAGAGGATCACGACCAATTAACAGTTTGTAAAATGGAGTTCTGATTGTTTAAAGTTTGCCATAATTGTAAAACTTAAGTTTCACAGGGAACAAAAACAAAATTGATAATCAAAAGTGAGGAAAATGAAATGATGTTGATAGGAGAGAATGATATGTCAAGAGGAGATACTAAAAAAAAAAGTTAAAAAAGTTGATTCGAAAAAATTGAAAAACACCTAAAAACTGTTTTTTATTTTATTTTCTTCATTAAGTTGTATTATGAGAATCATCAAACAAACACTAAATTCAGTTTTTTCATAAAATTGTTCAAGTTAGAAAAGTTAAAAATAGTTTTCAAGTTAAGAAATAAACATGCCCCTTATATTTCTTCTCCATGCCCACGTTTAGTTGAAAGATAATAAATCTTCCATCTATAAAGAGATATATATTTTTATAGCCCAAAAAACTCGAACACAGGAGAACTCTCCATCGAATTATGTATGAGGCTACCCAACATTGATCGTATTTAAATTTAGAGTATTCCCAAATGCAAAGGCAGTATTGGAATTTAAGCCACGCGCGTGGGGTTGAAAGCTTGATCTTCACATTTTTCCCGACCAACCAGTCAAGCCCTTACCATATAGTTTCATTATTGGAATTTACCACCAATTCATTGCTCGTTATGTTTCTTTAATGAAATCTCTCTTTACCATTAAAAGACTCAAAATGATTCATAACTAAAGACGCATATGTTTTTTTTTTTTTTTTAAATCTCTCAACTTTGATTATTTTTTTTAAGTCAACCAACTATACATGGCAAATTTACATAAATACATAAAATTAACATATGTATCATATTGTTTGTGGCTAAGCGTATCTTATTTCTAACATTAAAACATATAACTTTGAGTTTACCGAATTAGTCTTATTTCCAACATTAAACATAGAACTTTGAGTTTATCATATTAATTTAAAATTTAAAAGACTAATATAATATATAGCATACAAAATATATATTAAAATTATGACTATGGTTAGTTTTAATTAAATTTCATGCTCGGATATGGCTCACGGCTTCGTGAAGCGTTTACATATACTAGACTCATGCTCGATTGTTTGTATGTACCAATGTTATATACGAATAAAATTTTATTTTTTAATCGATTTCAGAAGGTAACGAGGATTTATACTTCAACTCTAAGTGTTATTATTTTTAAAATATTTAATTTAACTTGTATTATTCATAATATATTTTAAGATGTGTACATTAACCTAAAAAAAGATAATATTTTATTTTTGTTATTATTCTACGATGTAGCGTGATTTGGCTCGATAACGGCATGAACCAACTTAATAGCGATATATAGTATATACATGAATAACATATACTATAAAAGGTCCTAAAAAACTACATTTTTTAAATTAATTTGCTGGTCAAATTGTATCATTAATGCATAAAACAAAATGTATTCAATAATTACCAATTTGAAATCTTATAATTCTCACATAAAGATACTATATAATTGATATTTCATGCATGTTGGCAGTCTAAAAAGTTGATGGTCTTATCCCTATGTCCTAACTTAACAAATTAATATTTGAGGTAATTTTTTTTATTATACTTGTAATATAATTTATTTGTAAATATTTGGTGTAAAAAGAAAATTATATATAAAGCTTTCACTATAAACCATTATCGTGTTTAATTTAAATATTTATAATTATTAAAAAATAAACAAAATAAATATTCGCGAGTATAACAAATTAACAATATAGAAAGTTTAGAAACATCCTTCCGGGAAAAAAAAAAATAAAAAGTTAAAAAGACAAGAATATGAAGAATCGCAACTATTCTATTATATAAAATGAATATAAAAAAGAAATTTCATTTTAGTGCGCAAGAGTCTCTCTCTGGTCTCTTTCATCTTAACCCTAAGACACACACACACACACACACTCTCTCAGACTCTCTTTCTCTCTCTCTGAAACCCCAAAAGAAATGAAGATAAAGAAGAAAGGCAAAGTTCATCCATTTTCTTCTTCTTCTTCTTCTCCTTCTCCGTCGAAAAACGACATGGAAGTCGTCGTTTTGTCCGTACTGAGCCTTCTTCCGCAAGCAATCCTAACCCTAATCTCCGTCCTCTCTCTCCAAGACCGCGAAGTCCTCGCTTACATGATTACCAGGTCGTCCTCTCTGGACTCCTCGTATTCCTCGAAGAAACCCAAACAACCTCGTACGACAAACCACCACCACCACCACTGCCACGTCACCAACAACAAAAGCACCAGTTCGGCGTCGTTTGACTGCGAGTGCTTCGATTGCTACAGAGCGTATTGGGTTCGCTGGGACTCCTCGCCCAATCGCGACCTCATCCACCGTGCCATCGACGCGTTTGAGTCCCACCCCAACCCCAGGCCCAATAGCAAGAGGCCCAAGCCACGTAAGCTCGTCGCCGCAGAGGATGAAAAACCCGTCCTAGCTGCACCCGCTGTCGCGGTCGTCCAATCAGCGGTCGAGGAGCGTGATGACGTGGCGGGAGCAGAAATGGAGCTGGGGGCATTTCGGTCAATTTCGGCGGCGGTGAGCGAGCACAGGGGGATAGCGAGGAAGGTGTTGCCGGACGTGTTGGGTTTATTCAATTCTCGCTTGTGGAGCCTTTGGAGTCCGAATGTTTATTAATTTAAATCAATTAATAAATTATTTAGAAGAGACTCTCTCTATATTTAAATATTATATGACAACAAAGAGAAACGAGAAAGAAGAACAAGAAAAGAAATGGAAATGAGTATTATTACTATTAATTTTTGTTTTGTTTTTTTTTGTATTTTATTTTATTATTCGTTTTCGAGCTTAGTGTTTTTTATTAATATAATATTGGTGGTGAATGGTGATAGATGGCTATTTTATTTTTATTTTTGTTGTCGTCGTTGGTAATGGTGTGCCTTCAATGCTTCACTATACTTTACTTTACTTTTTTTTTTTTTTTTTCGTAGATATAATTAAAGTTTTGTTGCTTAAGAATTAAGTTTTGTTTTGGTTATTATTGTGTTAGGATATCTTTATGTTGCGAACCGAGATTGAGTGGACCAATTAATTGAAAATGGAAATGTGGGTGTTATATAATGGGATGATAATTTATAGATTAGATTAGTACAATAAATGGGTTAATTCTCTTATTTAATTTTTTGTATGTTAGTTTCAGACTTCAGTTTTGCGTATTTATTTATTTATTTTTGTATATCAATGGATGCGGTTTTCAATGCTATAGTCCTTTTTGCTGGAATCGTTTGAAATTTTAGTAATTTTCTGATTTTTTTTTTTATCTGCCCAATGCCCACTTATTTTGGTTAGCTGTCTTTCGATTCTGAAATATATTTTGCCACTCTCTCTCTCTAGACTGGGACTGAAAGCCTACGTAGGTACGGCGAAGTACCGAAAATGCCCTCGTCAAAATAAATTATTGATTTTGAACTCACTAAGACCAACTCCACCCGCTAACACCATTTTCTACTCTATTTTACAGTACATGTCACATCAAACACTATCTCATCTCCAACCGAACTCTATTTTTTACACCAAATTGAAATATTAATTTTATATTCAACTTTCTCTTATTTATTTCTATACCCTTATATTTATTTAATATCTTTCAATTATACCACTTATTTATTTTGTTGCATTTTGTTTTTTTTTTAATGTTTTTTTTTTTACATTTCGATGTCATTGTAATGTTATTTTATTTCTCTTTTAAAATTAATGCCGTTTTAGTTTTCCCCAAACTCCAAATGTTAATATTGTATTTGAAAATAAATTTAATGAATAATTTAAGGATAAATATGATATAATTTTATAAATCAATACAAATATATAAATTATAAATTTTATAGGGACTAAAAAAATATTTCGGTGTAGGGAATAGTGTCACACCATATTTGGCGTGACACCACCCCTATTTAATATCCCACGCCATAATGGCGTGAGATATGCCGCTCAGTTGGAGCAAAGATGGACGCTATCCCCACCTTTTTAGCGTTCGGGTGGGGATGGTCTAAGGCATAATCACTATGATTTAGTGAAACTCTCTTCCCTTTATAAATAAAATAGAAACATTTCTTTTCTTTTTTTTTTAGTAAAAATTCTGTTCATTTTAATGGAACATTTCGGTTCTGGGAATAGTACTTATTAACATTACTTTTCAATTTTGAACCATCTTATAATAGATGTTCTAATTTTATTCTGCACTAGAATTCCGGTGTTTGGGTAACCAAAATTTTATTCCAACAAGTTTTGAACTATAAATTCCAATTGATTCATATTTAAATGATATTGAGCAATTATTTGGTCCAAGTTCAACTTTGTATGACTAGTCTAACTTGCACAATATTTTGAATCATTTGTTGAGTTGCTGTCAATGCTTCTATACATTAGTAACGAATTTCATTAGGTTGACGGTAATAAAAATGAATGGATTGGAGATTCCGAATTACAAGTGTATTTTAAGGTCAAAATTAAAGGAGTGTTTAATGTTTATAGGCTGAAAAATTTATAGACATAATAAAACTACGTTCACACTCCTACTAAAAACATGATTTTTTTTCTCTCGAGATTTGAAGAAGTTCGTTTCGACTCAAAAGAAATTGGTTTCAATTCTTTCAAACGATGATGTTTTAGTTATTTCAATAAATGTGGTAGATTTGCCCTTTTACCATGAGTGATCATCCTGAGATCTATTGAAGAGCTAATTAAGGAGCTCTACAATATGGGACCTTTTTGAGAATTTATGTTGGTGGTCACAAGTCAAGTGGATAATTTAATTTACTAATTCATGCCAATACCTCTAACTGAAAAAAAAAAAACAAGATTGAAAATAAAAAATAACATTTTTTTGTGAACCATAGGAAATTTAAAGAATTTATGAACTTTGGCTAAAGGAACAATTTTTTTTTATTATTTGGATTAAAGTTATGTAGAGATAGTGTTTGGATGCAATTTTCCGCAAAAATATCTCAGAATCGTCGTGTGTGATATATATATATATATATATATATATATATATATATATATATATATATATATTATCAATGTAATAGATGCAAATACTGTATAATTTTGGGAATAGAAAGTGTGAAATAGACTTACAATTAAGAATGGTCTATTTGTATTATTGTTAAAAGGACTTTAATTTTCAAATTTATTTTTATATAAGGCTCTAGACTTAGATTAGAGACCCAACATGCAAACTAAATAGTAACACACAAATTAATAAACCAGAGAGTCCATTTATGCGTCGCTCTCAAAAGTCCGGTGAAACTATGGCAGGTAATAAATATAGCTATACATTACAGACTGTATTTGTCATGTTTCATTTTGTTTGTAATGTCACTGACAAGTTTTAGCCGTAAATTTCACTCTCACCCCACTATATATAGAGAGGAGGAGAGATTTCATTTTCTTTTTTAAATTGCTGTATTAAGTAATTTACTGCAATATTTATTTCCCACTTTCTTTGGTCCTATACTCCTATTCTATCGGCTGGTTGTTTGTTTTCCAAAAATAAGAAAAGCATAAAAGAGGAATACAAACTATAATTCATGTTAATGCATTAAAAAGAAGTTGGAACTTTATAGGCACATTTATTCCAATCCAAAAGAAAAGACATGAAGTGGGTGATTGTCGTTTTTCTCTCGATCACTATATCTCTATATTTTTTTTTTCTTTACACTCATTTTTATATATCCAAAAAGAAAAATAAAATCAATGGGACAACATGCACTTACTTTCATAGTGAACTTGGTAAAGTAAACAATAATAGACATCCGTTTTATTTTATTATTTTGATTTGAATAAGAAGAAAATTATCACTTTTAGAAAAAGAAAAATGTCTTAGTCCATCAAAACTAAAAATGAACCATAAGAGTTTAAACATAAGATTGCATGAATTTGCATGTTGTTTCTTCGTTTAGGTTCCAAAAATTCTATGCAAATAAAGGAAAGACCGATATAGTACAAATAGATTTTGATTTCCAAAAGAAAAAAAAAAAGATTTCCAAAAGAGAGAGTAGGATTTTATTACACTACATGGAGCCAAAAAGATATGTTTTGTAATTTAATCGCCAATATTATTGAGCCAAACCTATATTATTTATTTTTACTTTTAGTTTTTCTTGGACTTCATTTATTTTTTTTATCCACAGCCAAAAGTCATGATTTCATTTTATAGTAAAAACAAAAAACTGATATATTTGTTGAAAGCGAAAGAAGCTATGTATGAATATAACTACTACTAGAAATGGATAAGAAGTTATGGTTTTGTATGGATGGTCATTGTATTTTAACTCATGCCTTGTTGTTCAATTAAACATTATCCAATCTGAGTAAATATTCCTCCACTTATTTAGGTTTGATTTTGATAATTTGTATTGTCCACACTCATTGCTTTCTTTCTTTGACAAAGCATGTTGATAATGGGCCTAAAAGCCCATAAAGCCCATCATATTGATAATGGGCCTAATGGCCCATAAAGCCAAATTACAAATATCCGTGGGCTTAATATTTTGAAATTTCATGGGCTCATATGTACTTTTTGTGTGGGTCCATATTCTTGCAACCAAATTCTTTTGAAACATTTTGGAATAAGTTTTATATTATTTATTTTATTACATTTTTTTAAGTAACAATTTATGTATTTATTACATGTTTCTATTTGGATTAGAGCTATTTTACAGCTTCGTTTTTTTTTCCTTCCATTTTAAACATTGCTTGATGTTACAAAAAAAAAAAAAAAGGATGTTTGGGATTTCAGAGGTATTTTTCATATGATATATTGATTCTACAGCGTCTTTGACTTAATATCTCAATATTTTCAACATAACAATACTTAAAAATCAATTTGATCAGAGAGCTGGGTGACTGATTACCAGCAAAAATCTTTCACAAAACACCCTTTTGAGTTGGACCCCTTAATAAATTAAATAAATAGGTCGGATCATTAATTGTGGAAATATAAAGGTTTGAGGCATATCAAGACAAACAACACACAAACACATACACTATAGTGACCAAAATGATTTATTCAATCGAATCCCCAGTAGGGTACAGTAACACATATATTAAAACGAAAAAAATCAGACGCTTAAAGACACATAAAAATGTATATATATTTGTTAATGGGGAATGAATCATTCTGTAATGTACTTTTGGTGTCTCTCATAAAGCCTCGACTTTCCACTGCTTAGTAATAATATAACTGTCATTGTTAATAATTAACTTATAAATTACAATTATATATATATATATATATATATATATATATATATATATAACTAAAACAACTAAATTATATTTTTTTTATATCGTTAAATTTATTACGCTACATTTTAACATTTGTTAATTATTGTATTTAAAGTTTCATGTAGTCCCAATTACTCATATATAATTTAGTTTATTTTTCATGAAAAATCCTTTTTTTTAATACGATTGAACAAAGCATATAAATAATGCGCGTTATAATTTTATATAAAGAACATACATTTACTCTTTATATCTCAATTCATGATCTATATTCTATTTATTGGAATCGGAAGCAAATGATTAATTAATTAAATTGAAACCGTGGTTCTTCTTTTTCATGTACAAACAACACACAACATATATAAAACGAAGCCATATCATGAGAAATGGTCTACTCTTTTAGATTTCCAAATCATAAGAAGAACAAATCACGTCTAATCACTAAAAGGATATGCACATAAACAGAATATACACCACACATTCGATCACCCAAAATGTCATGAACCATTCATAATCAATATATACTACAAGCTATATTTTCAAACACGAATGGAAACAATAGCGATTTTTCTTATCTGTTTAGACGCGACTTTCATAGATTAAGGCATGAGTAGTCGTTTCTAAATTTAAATTTTCATGAAATTTTATGTGTTAAATTATCCCTAATTTTTTTGTAATGATAAACATTTTAGACGCGTATACGCGTCTGAGGTCAAATATATTTTGAGTTTCATCTTATTTTATTTTGTTGCATTTTTTTTATTTCATTAAGTAACAACCAAAAACATGTATGAGGTAAAATATCTTGTTAATTTTAAAAAAGAAACTAACTAAATTATATTTTGACATTAAAAAAATAAAATAAATAATGTTATATTAATATTAGTTGTGACCATATAGAATCAATACTTGAACCATGAGAATTCATACATATGATATAATTGTTTTAACCATGTTCTCTTTTGGGACGTTACAGTTACTACGTTGGATGCATAAGAAGTTTCAACAAAATAGCCATGAAGCTATTAAAGCTCTTGTCATGGGTAAGTTCTCAATTATAATATTAATAGTAGCACTAAAAACTCAAACATATATAAACAGACGTGTAAATACGCATTTCTATCTCTATCAACCAATCTTTTATTGTGTATATTGATCGGAGCGAGAGTATGATGATCTATCAATAATAACAGAATATTTCATTATTTTTTTTTCTTTATATAACTTATATCTGTCCTTTTTTAGTATCATTTTCAGGCTACAAAAAGTCATAAATCAGTTTTCAATAAGATACAAGAACATATTGCTGAAAGTATAAAAGATAAGCAATCGCTAAACTGAAAGAAAAAAAAAAATTGTAATAATATGAAATTCTCATCCCATGAAAGAAATAGGAAAGCAGTGTATTATAGTTAATTTAAAAGCCACTTTAATTAATTATTTATAAAATGCTTACACTATAGTAGGAAAACAAGTGATAGTAGTAGTAATTCAATGAAACATTTTTGTAAGTCAATACTTATTTATAAGCCAAAGCGTTGACATCGCTTGGTTAATTAAATAATTACATCCAAACATCAAAACAAAATCTATATATTATAATGAACTCTTACATATAGATTGCTACAAATTAATATAATATGATTAACGACTCTTTTTACGCATAACCTAATCTCATATTAGTCAATTACAAGAAGCTACTCATGTATGAATTTATACTTATAAGTAGTATCTAGAGCTAATATATAATAATATAGATTTGACCCAAGTTTTTTCGCCTTTCATTAATAAAATAAGGATTCTTTTGTCACAGTATATGGTTAAAAAATATATATTATTATATTACTATTATTATCATCACACACATAGTTCTGTCAAATTTGTCTTTAAGCCATTTACACTTATCTAAACACCATATTATTCATAAAGATGCTCGTGGGACACACACATATCTAGTACATTAATATATATACACACACAGACCTTATATATAAAAATATTATAATGTATGTTATTTGAAGGAAAAGTTTAAAACTATGAACTTTTGAAGAAGCTGGCTGTTGGAGAAAGAAATATATATATATATATATATATATATATATATATATAGATATATATGAAAAAACGAGTGGCTGGTAATAAAACTAGGGCATATGAAACCACGTGGCAACTTCATTATCACAGGACCATATTAAAAAAAACATTATGTTAAAACGTTGTTGTTGCTATTATACTATGGAGCTACAACTTTTTTTTTATCGTGTCAGAAAATTTGGTCTCATGCACTATAAAGTTTATAACACATCAATGAATTATGATAGAATAGACCTACATGTATATATGCATAATGTATTCACATACCTCCAACCTCAAATGACCTCTATTTTTAAAGAAGTGTGTACTTCAAAACTTATTAATAGTTAACCCTTTTTTTTCCTTTCCAAAATCCGTCAACTTGTACTTAACGTCATTTGCAATTCATATTTTATTTAATGAAAAAAAGAGGGCTATTTAAATGAGTCCCCATGTTCCAATAGATTTCACGTTTTTTTTAATAATAAAAAAGATTAAATAAAGTAGTACTAGATATTTATTGTAAGAAAATATAATACAGTACTAGTTTATAATAGAAGATAAGATCGCTTTGGAAGATAATTAAGAAATAAATTGACATAAAGTTGATTATGAGAAATGATATCAACGTCATGATGGGCCAACCGAAATCCAAGAAGCTTCATTGGGGAAAAAAAAAGTTGATTATAAGAAATGATATCAACACCATTGTCCGATTATGCTTGACACCTAACTCGCTTAATTATATCCTTGAAATAACTTTGAAGTACAAGCTTTATTAAATAATATTATTGTGATATCCTTGGTCTTGAATAGAAATTACACATACATGTCATGTGAAGTACACATGTTATTGATTTGATTACCAAAGTTGAAATATATACTCGATTCATTGAAGCGCGTTTCATTGATGTCGTATAGTAAATATTGTTCTAGCTATAGCTAGAGTAGAGAGGTCCTTTTTTTTCTTCTTCCCAAACTCTAGCTTAAGAATACAATGTCTATGAGCACATTAATTTTTTTGTGAAATTCATGGACTTTATGAATATAAATTTAAGTACATGACATGTGAAGTGAACATGTTATTATCATTGACGTAATAAAACTTGTGACCATGGTAAGTAGTGAGTAGTAGATATTGTACTATCTAGCTAGAGGGGTTTAATTATTTTTTTATTTTTAATATCCAACTCTAACCTAAGAATACAATATTAAGATATAATGCACACTGAATTTTCGCAACAAATATATAATACAATTGATATAATCTTTTGTGAAATTCAGGATCTCGGTGGAAAGGAAACTTATATACATGGCATGTGATGTTATTATTATTGACGTAATAAAATATGTGACCATGACAAATTATTATTATTTTTTTTAAATTTTAATTTTCAATTTCAAGTCTAGCCTGAGAATACAATGTCAATGGGCACATACTGAGTTTTCGCATAAAAAATATAATCGATTTTCTACAAATATATGTGGTGGACTTGAGAAATATGATACAATGTATTTGATATATAAATTATGTGTTACACTTACATTACATGATATAAATGTATATATATATATATATATATATATATATGGATGAGTCAAATGTGATGATGGATTAGTCAATTGGTTTGGTGGGCCCAAATAGTTTGGTGTGGCCAAATGGCAGTTTGACTCGACGCCATTGTAAGTATGTAAATGTTTCAACTCACCAACCTCTTCGTCTTTGTTTTAGAACGTGTATCGCTCTTTTATTCTCTTATAGAATTGCATTCTCTATAACATCACACAAACTTCATTTATCTCTCTCACTCACTCACTTCAAAAAAACTCAGTGATAAGAAAAAATACCCAAGTTCTTCTCCAACTGATCACACTCACAAGATGAAGGTAATAATATGAGAATAATTATTATAATTTATTGTATTTTATGTAATCATATAGAATAAACACTTGAATCATGAGAATTGATACATATAATATAATACTTTTTTTTTGGACGTTACAGTTACTCTGTTGGATGCACCGGAAGTTTCGACAAAATAGCCATGAAGCTCTTAAAGCTCTTGTCATGGGTAAGTTCTCAATTATATAAAGCTTAATTTTACCACTAAAAACTCAAAACATATTTATATATACCCTTAAACAATCCTATATATTATAATATATTCACCAACGAATTTATACCTCTCAATTAACGCATAAGAAAATTGTTAGTTTTGGCTGTCAATCTATTACTTGATTATAGTATTATACTAATTAACCAAACACATGTTGTCATAGAGAGATATTATACTTTAACTGATTTAATAAAATAAAAAAAATAATATAACTAACTGACACGCCACTATTACTATTAGGGTTATACTATTACTAAGTAAAGAAGTGTTAATGTTCCAAATATCGAAATGATTAAGAGACTTAACAAGATTTATCAATTCATAGGTTAGAAAGTACAATTATATATATAAAATAAAAATAAAAATCATATTTGTCTCCTAAAAATAAAAATAAAATTCTCACACACCCTCTATGATATACTTCATACGTGAGCATTAAATCTCTTTTAACGTCATATTCATAACACAAAACTTACCCTAAACATATCTATGTATGTGTGTGCATGGTTGTATATATATAGGGCAACTGACACGCCACTATTACTATTAGGGTTATACTATTACTAAGTAAAGAAGTGTTAATGTTCCAAATGCCGAAATGATTAAGAGACTTAACAAGATTTACCAATTCATAAAAATAAAAAAAAAATCATATTTGTCTCCTAAAAAAAAATAAAAAATTCTTACACACCCTCTATGATACATCATACGTGAGCATTAAATCTCTTTTAACGTCATATTCATAACACAAAACTTACCCTAAACATATATATCTACGTGTGTGTGCATGGTTGTGTATATATATATATATATATAGGGCAATCGTCAGTGGATGATCAACACCAATACTTCCAAAAGGCAAGCTATGGTGGAAGAGGATTCAACAATCAGCAAAGCGGATCGGGACAGACGAGAAAGTCGTTCACAGACGATCGGTACTACGACGAGGAAGAAGAAGCCGAGGACGAGATCTCGGACCTCTTCCATGGCTTCCTCGCCATCGGAACCCTAGGCTCGCCGGACCAAATGATGGCCGATCCGGCGACACCCACGTTCACGATCTCCGTCGACAACATCACCGAGAAGGAGACCGAGGCCACCGAGAACGAGTTCAAGCTCATCAACGACGAGCTCGAGAAAGTCCTCCTCGAAGACAGCATCGCCGAAAACTCCTCCTCAAGAAACAGCCACGTCAGCAGCAACGGGCGTAGCAGCCACGTCAGCAGCAACGGGCGTAGCAGCCACGGCAGCAGCGTCATCACTCTCTCCGGCAAGCCCGATGACGTGGCGGTCGCCGGAGCCGGCGGAGGGACGGTGTGTCCGCTTCAGGGGTACCTCTTTGGGTCGGCCATTGATATGTCCGCCACGGCGGGGAGAAAGGTATTATTATTATTATTTAAACAATTAAAAAAAAAAAAAAAATATATATATATATATATATTTTAAAGAAATACAGTGACGTTAATTTAACAAAAATAAGTGAAAAATAAAAATAATAAGATTGTTGGAGGTATACTACTATGTTATGTTTCTAGTTGAGATTTTTCGATAGAAGGTGAAAAATCTAAAAAAAAAAAAAAAAAAGGTGTAAATAGTCACGTGTACTGTTTGACATTGTTATATAGTTAACGTTTCGTAAATTTTAGGTAAATAATCATATATATTTACAGACGTAAATCTTAGGTAAATAATCACTTATATTTATTAGGCCACGTATCTTTATGACTATTTACCTAAGATTTACGAAACATGGTTATATAGCAATTTCAAACGTTGTATAGTTGGCTATTTATATAATTTTTTGAAAGAAAATTAAAATTGTACATAATTAGAAGTCAAGACGATTTTGAGGCAAGAAAAAATGAGAAGGGAGGCAACTCTCCACATGTATAAATTTGAATAGATTTTCATTTTTCACTAGATTTCTAAAAAAAAAAATGCAAAATCCCACTTTCAGTTATATAATTTCCCTCTTACTTTTTTCGCCCCCGCAATTTAAACAAATTAAAATAAGCGAAACATAAGAGATTATCATTATGATTTCCATCCTAATTTTCTTCCAACTAGTTGACATTGAGATTAGTTTTAACATTCAAGTCATTACAACTTCTTTCTCTTCTTCTCAATATCAAAAGGAGAACCGGACTTCGCTGGGAGAGCTTTTCCAGCGGAGCAAAGATTCCGGCGATCACGAGAAACGGTCGGCGGAGAAAGAGGGAGAGAAGTCAGCCATTAACATCGTGAAGAAGAAGCTTAAGAAAAAGATGCTTCACGCCTCTTCCCGGAGCTCCTCCACCGCTTCTGGCGGAGATCCTTCCGCTCCATCCGAGACTAAACTCAACAAGGTAATATTTTAAGTTTTTTTTTTTTAGCAAAATAGATGAAGTTTCAAGTGTCTTATTTTGACATTATCTATTAAAATGGTGTCATAAGATATTTACCCCATGTATTAATTTTATATCTAGGGTTAAAAAAAATGTATTGACACCTAGTTTTCAAGGGCGGAGCTACATGGGGCCCGCGGGGCGTCAAATGTCCCCTTTGAATTTTTTAAAATTGTAGTTTTAACCCAAAATATATGATTTTTCTAAATATGCCCCCTGAATTAAAAAAAAAAATCAAATTTGCACCTTTGATTGGAATTTCTATCTCCGCCTTATTCAAAACTTACTATTTTCCTAGTTTTAGACAAACTTTTGGCTATTTTTAAAATTCATTGGTTTCAATCTTTCATCGTAAGATCCATTTAAATTAATAGGATTAAATTATGACATATGTATATTACAAATCAATAATATTTTCCCTTTTTTTACATACTTTATAATAATAATAATAATAAAAAAAAGTACCTAATTTACCCTCAATAATTGTGAAAAAAAATGATAATCAAAACTTTTAGTTTTGGTAAATAGAATTACATATACTCTATAAATAAAAAAATTATTAGTACTGCTATTTGTCACGGGCCCGAATTTGGACGATCCACACAATGTGTGACAAGTGGAACGATTTTAAACAGTTTTTTGTGTTTATTGCTTTTGTTGGGGGTAGTCGTGAGTCGTGTCAAAAATTATTTCAGTTCTAAATATATAAAGTGTGTGTCTATGTGTGTGTGTGTGTAGATACTTCAAATGTTCCACAGGAAGGTTCACCCGGAGAGCCCGGAGGGCATAGTGAAGAATAACAAGGTTTCGCTTCGGAAGAAACAGGCTCACGAGGAAGAAGGAGATATGGCCCCCGACCAAGACCGAGACATGTTGACTCTCTGTCCCGAACGAGCTCGCTTTCTCAAGCAGAAGATCCGTCGCTATCGCAGCCAATCAAACCCCTTCGACTCCAACAACGCCGCCAATCGCGAGCAGTGGATCAAAACCGACGCCGACTGTAACACCCTCAATCCTTTTCTTTTTTTTTAACCTTTTTTTTCAAAAATTATATACGATAAACGGTTTTACGAAGAAAATGCTAATCCCGCTAAACCGAAATTTAAATATTTATGTATTACTTTCGGTTAAATGATTTTCAACTGAATCCATTTTTTTTTTTTTATTTTGTAGACCTGGTCTTGGAGCTGTGAGAAATGCAGAGGAAAAAAAAAGCAAGTTACATATGATGTTACCAAAAGCTAAAGCTTGGTGAATGATATAAGGAATTTGGATGAGATTATTACTGAAGAAGATACATGTGAATTGTTATGTTATGTAAAACTTGATTACTTGTATGTTTTCATTACTTGTGTTGTTTAGCTTGTTGGTGTGTGAGAGAGAGACGAAATAAAAGAGGTAGTCCTCTTTCTAAGCTACATGTTTGAGTCGAGAGTGTAAAAGTACAAGTTACATAAATATGTATTCTACGTATACCTTTCAAATATCTGTATGAACTTCAGATATTGATATATGGAAACAACGGTTATGGATTGGTGTGTTATTATTATTTACATTGTTTTACAATTTTGAATATTAACTTCAAATATTATGCCAAGAAGAGCTAACTAAAGAGGTGAGATAGAGTAAAAACAAAAACAATATTAAACATTATTATTCAGAAACAAATAGAGAAATAGTTACAAGTAGTAGCAATTTTAATATCAAATAATAATTTTAGACACTTTTACTATTAACTGTAGACATAAATATATACAGTTGTTATAAACTGTAAACTAATAAATCTGCAAATAACAACAATTGTAGATATATAAGTCTACAGGTATTAATAAAAGTGTTCAAAAACATAATTTAATTTAGTATCAAAGTTATTAGTTAAGACCCTTTCTCTCTCTCTCACAGGGCCGTTTTAACCACAAGGCCCATAAATAAATTTATTTCAGGCCCATTATATTAAGAATGCATCTCTCAAAATGTATGTTCAAAATGAAATCTACAAATTTAAAGTGATGAGATTTCAAATCCAATACAATAGAATACAACACAAACTAGGGCCAACTGGGGAGAATTATTCAAATAAATATAAACAATCCAAATTATTTGTAGATTTTCATTTCAGATAACTTGCAACAAAAAAAATAATACATAAATGTTAGGGAAATAAAGACCCCCTTATTAGCAAGTGGAGTCCATGTAATTGACCAGCAACTCGGAAACCATACCTCGGTCCGGCATCTTCCCGGCAGCACCGTAAATCGGGGCTAGACCTCCTTTTACCGGCCCCGGATTTTGTTTCACCTGATTTCGTCAATTTACAAAGCAAAATTCTTAAATGTGAACCAATAGTGTCGAATTGATATTTTGCTCTTTTTTTTTCTTTTTTTTCTTTTTTTTTTTTTTACTTTTTACTTACAGTTTTCACTGATTCCTTCAGATCCCCGAGGAAATCGTTCACGATCGGAACGTGTTGAAGTGTCACGCATATGTGAAGGCTGTGTCATGAGGCGATAAATAAATCAGTCTCGTGATATTTCCGTATTAATTAAAATATAAACGAAACGAGATACAACAGCCCAACTTCCTAAAACATATTCTGTATTCAACATCCTAACAACCTACTAATCATTATATATATATATATATATAGAGAGAGAGAGAGAGAGAGAGAGAGAGAATTACCTGTTGGGTCTTTGCAGAGCATTCAAGTGCCAGCCTTTAGATGACATTATATCATTAACTTCGAATATGTCGAGAACATTGGATCCGAACGCAACAATCGTCATGTCTGGTTTACCAATCACAAACAGCTCGGGAATCTCTTTTACGCTGCACAAACCGCAACCGATAAAACACCAAGAACACTATTTGGAATAAAATAAATAAATAAATAAATACAATGCTAACCCAATTTCGATATTCTTGGAGGCGTCCATAATTTGTTTAGTATTCTCCAAGTACCCTAAGAATACAAGTTTAAGTGTTACACAAGAAGATTATAGGAAACGAAAAGAATTTTATTTATCGACGAATTTTTCTCACCTTCTTCTCCCAAAGACATCATGGCAGCCCAAGCTCCGGCGATTAAACCACCGGCTCTGCTCCCAGCTATGGTCGGAGAAACATAAAGTCCACCTGACCACTCCGTAACTGCCGCAAAAAAATATATATAAAAACAAAAAGAACATTAGTGTAATTACAATGTGTAGAAAGTCAAAGTGTAGCAGATTTTTGGATCTGAATGTTGTGAAAGAACTCACCGGCAACAAATTGGTTCTGTAAAAAGAAGAAGCCCGATGTCCAAGCCAACAAAGACGGTGAGTTACGAAAAAGATTTAAAAAAAAACGTAGCACACAGGTTATATATATATATATATAGGAATTGCATATGAAACAGTAAAAAAGATCAAATCCTAACTTATACCTTTCGAATGTCATGATTTCTATACAAGACCACGCTGGTTCCTTTAGGAGCCAACCCGTATTTATGTACGTCGGCGGATATTGAGGTCACTCCTTTTACAGAAAAATCATAAGGTGGAATAGGATACCTGAAATGGAATATAATATATAATTTGAGTTGGCTTAACTTCGGAAAATGTATTGACTAGACTTCACTATGTGAGTTCACTCCTTATAAAGCTAAGGTTGGCTAATAAAGAAATCAAAGGCGTACCCAAGTTTACGAGCAAAAGGTAATACGAAGCCACCGAGACAGAGGTCAACATGCAGACATATGCCATAGCTAGAAGCTAATGCACCAAGTTCCTGCAATACATGTCCCCGTATTAATTATCAAGTAAATCCAGTCATGAAATTCTAAAACAAGAACTAGTAATTGGTATCTCTACCTCGATAGGATCAATAATGCCATGAGGGAAACCAGGCGCCGAACCAACAATCTACATATTCAAAGAGAGAACGAATTGAGAAGAACAAATAAAAGCTTGGTCTCGAAAGAAAGAAATAAATAAATTAAAAAAAAAAACATACCAAGACAGTGTTTCTGTTGATATATCTTCGAATCGCTTTGACATCGGCTTTAAACTCTTTATTTACAGGAACACGCCACAACTTGATGTTAAAATACTGTGCAGCCTTGTCATACGCCGAATGAGCAGACTCGGGTATTATCCTGAGCTTCGGAGAAAAAGGTGATTCATTTTAGAAAAAAAGGAA
Source organism: Urtica dioica subsp. dioica (assembly GCF_054948205.1). Taxonomy (NCBI): domain Eukaryota; kingdom Viridiplantae; phylum Streptophyta; class Magnoliopsida; order Rosales; family Urticaceae; genus Urtica; species Urtica dioica. Next base: position 50,117,910 of record NC_142758.1, read on the forward strand.
TAAAAAAAAAACACGATGACAAAAATATTCAAAATCAAGAGTCGTAAATGGAAACGGGCAGTACATCTCGGGTCTCGTGATTGATTTCTTGGATTTCATATAGTCTCGGGATGATTTCACAGCCAACAGTATGCTCTCGGTTCCTCCAGAGGTCATGTTTCCGCATATTTGTCCACCCGAGGACTTATCTTGGCTGCCAAGTAACGTCGCTGTCATCGCAACCACTTCAGCCTCAAACTTTACCACGCTTTGAAACACATCCATGTGCAAAGGATTGGTGTGTGCAAACCTGAATCAGAGAGTAAAACAAGCTATAAGACACTACGTTGATAAGGTTTGATTAGCTTTGAATGTTCTTCCAAACATAATAATATACACATTAAAAATACAAGCGAGCTCGCATTTGTAGCCTATTTCAACTATTTAATGGGTTTCAAATCCCTTCAAAAATTGTACGCAACAATGGGAGAGTGAGAGTCCATAAGGCTTCCTATCCAATACAACCATCCCATTCCCAAGGCATTAAAAAAATAATTCATCAAAAACCTAACTTAAGAACTAAGAAAAGGTCCAATGCAAAAGTATGTACTAGGATTACTTACATCGAACATGCTTCGTTGATCATAGAAAAGTGACCTTCAGATTCGCATCCGCCAATATATCTGCAAAACAACTCAAAAACTTGTTACGATTACACACTCCACAAAACATATCTCAACATTGTGATTCCACTTGAGAAAAAATTTCGGAACATACACTGTACCGGAGCATTTGCCTTGCCAAGCCGCGTCCTTTGTTTTCTCATCCTTCATAGTCTCAATGACTCGTATTCCTAAGCCTGCGCTTGGCAACTCACTCCTCCAACCATCTCTTTTAGAATTACCCGAGTTCATTTTATCCACTACCTGTTTTGTTTAAGAAATCACAATATATGAATAATAAACGAAACCAGTAACTTAATCAAAGCAAATTTCTAAGTCTTTACCTGTATTTATTCAACAAGATTAAAATATGAAAAATGTATTAGTAGTGGCTATCACTGTCCAGGTTTAAGTACTTTCATGTACCAAGTTCTTTTTATACCAGTAAAAGAATTGCTCAGAAATTCTGAACTTTGACATTTTAAATCCTATGCCTGTGTGTCGCCACTATTGAGATTTTTTCAGTATAATTGTGAACTTCAAAAAAAAGTTATTAAGAATTTAGCGGTCAATTTAGGGGCGTTTGTTTTCATTTTTCTCCAGAAGACAATATTAATGAATATATATTATTTCTGATATTTGAAAACTGAAACCCCACCCCCCAACGACCTCTGATCATCCCAAGAGTAGCAATTAATGCTGACCTTGGACTACAATAATCTCAACACAGAAGTCAGAAGTTATATATATATATAGTACATTATATAGTCAGTGAAACTGGAGCTTGTGCAATTAAGTAAATGTTCTCTTTCCATTTCTATCATTTATTGTCCCAGAGACATTCTCAGCTAAATCAACATTCGATGCAGATATACACACACAATTCGATGCAGATATACAGCTAAATTAACTGAAGAAATGCAACGATTCGAAACTCGGAAGAAAAACATACCTTCTGTTTCTCAGCATCGATATAGCTCTTCACACCAGGGATCAATCTGTTTAGAACAGACGAAAATTCGAACCACAAAAATATATACATATCATTGAGAAACAAGGAACACATTCGAGAGCAAAAGAACGATTGCTTGACTCACTTAATCGCGGCCATGAAAAAGACGACGAAGCTAGCTCTGAGACCTCGCTCTTGAACGGCGCCGAGGAACGAGTGGATCGCCGAAGCGACGGCGAGGCCGAGCAGAGGAGCGACGACCAGAACCAGAGGCTCGTAGCTAGAGAGGAACGAGTTCGCCGAGTCACGGACTCGGTGGCTCAGCGAAATCGCATAAGAGATATGGCGTTCCATCGGAGAAGACGAAGGAGAACAAATTCCCCAAAAAAAAATATTGAGAAGAGAGTTTAAAACAAAGCAAAAACAAATGTGTTCTGGGAAAGGTCTCTTTAAAAAAAAAAATTATAATAATAATTATTGAAAACAGATTTTAAAACAAAAACGTTTATTGTGGGAAAGGTCTTTTTTTTTTAAGAAAATGATTCTTCTGCTCCTTTTATTTTAATTTAAAGCGCATTTATGCTTTCATTGGGGACAAAATCCGCAGTAAATTAAATACCGTCTTTCTTTTATATTATTTTTCAAAAATCAATATAAATATAATTAATGTATTACTTGTTTTTTACTGTTAATATATTACTTCTAAGGATATTGACATTGTTTGTAACGCTTCCGATATAATATTCGATCGTATAACTATAAGATTGTACCTCAAAAAAATATTTATATCATTATAGTAGTACTTATTACGGATATATATTCATAAAAAAAAAAATAAGGATATATATATATAAAAAAAATATTTAATAATGCGATTCGCTAAAAATAAATGTTAAAATATGTACCTAAAATAAATAATTGAGATTTGTCCCTACTAAAATAACGTGAAGTTTATTAGTTGTTACTTGTTATTCTTTTTTTCCCAAAGGTTATTGTGTACACGATAGAAGAAACAAACAATCAAAATGAAACAAGTTCAAGGGTGAATCGTACAAATTCAAAGCCTATAAGAAAAGTGTGACATTGCATATAAATACTTTTGATGGCATTTTATTTTTCCAGCCAATTTTTCTTCTTCTCCAAGTCGGTATTTTAAGTTTTGTAGAACTTAATAACTTAATGATCAAATTGCGATTACCCATTTCACGCAATATAAATTTGGTTGGAAAGATGTATCAAATAGCTAAAAATAGTGTGAATGTCAACAAACAAACATATCAAAGTTATTTAAAGTCGTTTGAAATTCTGGAGATAGAGTCGTGATTCGTTTCCCTTGTTTTATTTATTTATTCTAATTTAGAGCTGTTTCTAACGAAACAGTTATCATGGATTGGCTAGCGTATAGATACATATCACAGTAATCCTTTTGACGGTTGTAAGTTGTAATATCATATTCTGCAAATATAAAATTCGAAAAATGCCAAAAGAATTCTAAATAAATATAAAAAATATGTTTTTGACCAAAAAAAAAAAAAAAAAAAAAGGATGCAGAGAACTTCACTTTAATTTGAGCACGCACGCGAAAAAAAAAAAAAAAAAAAACACTATATTATCTGGACCCAATAACTCAAAACAACATGAAATGCCCAATACTAGGTCCGTTTGGCACAGCTTTGTTTTTTAAAAAAGTGTTTTTAGTTTCTGTTTTTTATAAAAACTGTTTTTTTATAAACTGTTAGTTGTTTGGTAAACTGTTTACAAAATAGTTGTTGCTGATAACAAAAGCTGATTTAGCGTTTGGTAAAATAAATATATTATGGTCAAAAGACTAAAATAGACATGTTCTTAAAAATTAAATAATAATTATTAATATGCTTATTTATATGCATATATATGAATTATAATTACAAACTAGAAAAATACGGACGAAAAAAATTTATTTTATTTTTAATATAAAGTTTTTTAATTATTGACGAAAATGTAAACTACAAATTTATCGTTCCTACTAAACTTGCAGTAATCTCATCTCTTAACTTGTCCATACTACTCGAAGAAGTCTGACAATCTTCATCTTGATCTTCAGTTGTGTCGTTTTCATCCCCCACTCCATTGCCCTCTGTCTCGTCGAATATTTCAAAATTCATCTCTTGTCTTGCATGCATTCGAATATAGTTATGCAATGCCATAGTTGCGATAAACCTTTATTTTACTACGCCACCACTTTTCACTTGCATCAACGGTATTATTGTTACCATTCCATCCAAGACCAGTTTCTTTACCGATCAATTGCTTCCAGAGTTTACATTCACCTTTCAGTAACTCCATCTTATTTTTCAACTGAGCTTTATTGTATACCCTTTGTGTTTTCTCGGAAATATTTTTCACCATATTCTCTCATCGTACTTTGGTGAAACTTGTTCCCGGTCGATTTCCAGCTTCAATCTCCGCAATACATACGTCGCATAAGATTTCAATCGCATCATTATCCCATACTGCTTTTGTTCGAGGTCGTGTATCTTGATTTTCAGTCATCTACAAGTATACATTTAATTCAAATAAATTTTTACTACAGTAGTTAAATAAAATTTAAAAAATGAATTATTTCTACCATATAACCCTAGGACCTAGGTGTTGTAAATCGTGAGATTATTATCATATTTACACAAGCATTCGGCATTTATCAAGTAAAACTATTCTTAGGTAAAAAAAAAAAAATTCAAAATTACAAAAATGTACCAAAAAAAAAAAAAAGAAATATAACCAATATTGTGCTGGAATTTTTTTTCAAATAATTAGCTGTATAGCCATCTAAAACACTGGTAATTTGGTTTTAGCCAACCTTTCGTTAATTTTCCGTAAATAGCCATCTTGCTTACGTGGCAGCTTATTAATTGAATTAGTTTTACCTTTTTGTCCTTACGCTATTTTAATTAGGCATTTTTTTAAATAAATTTCGAATTAAATATTGAAACCGAATAGGGAAGTTTTCAAATTTGAAATTTGAATTTTGAGCAGATTTTGAAAGATATCAGCCATTAATTGTTATGTATTTGGAAATTTTCAAAGTTGACTTTAGGTAATTAGTTTCTATTTTCGTTGCAATTCATTAGGTAATTAATTTCGAATTATTTCTTTATTCATTGATATTATTTTGTCTTCCATATATTCATAATTTCCAGAATTTCGTGCTCAAAATATTTCCAGAATTTTTCAGTTTATTTACACGAATACACTGTAAATAGGCTTTGTATTTAGAGTGAATATACTGTAAATAAGCTTCGTATTTACACGAATATACTGTAAATATGATTTATATTTACACGAACATACTGTAAATAGGCTATCTATTTACACAAACATATTGTATATAAAAAAAAACAAAAACAAAAAAAAACAAAACATAACCAACCAAACAAAGCGCGCAAACTGAAAACGAAACACCCATCCCCAAATATCAAACCCTAGAAAAAAAACCCCAAAATAATAAATTGAAGCAGTTGAAGCAGTTGTTCCCACCGCCTCCACCTCCTCCGCGACCACCGCCGCCGCCATAGCCGCATCCTCCGCCGCCTCGACCGCCGCCACCGCTGTAGCCTCCTCCGCCATAACCGCCGCCTCCACCTCCGTAGATGAGGCGCAATGGCGTGGCGATCAACGCAGATGAGGCGCTGAGCTACAAACAGAGAGAAAAAGAGATAGAATTAGAAAACGAGAGTGGGAGACGGCGAGTGAGAGTGCAAAGAACAGAGAATGAGAGCTAAGTGCAGGGAGTTTACCAAGGCTGAGGCGCGGAAGGCGGGGCTTCGACAGGTCTGACGCGTGGGAGTCGGGGCCTCGACGACGATGGGGCTGAGGCAAGACTTTGACAACGATGAAGCTGAGATTGGGCTAGTCGTGGTCGTGGTCAGAGAAGGAATGAGAGAGAGGAATAGGTGGTGGCGGTGGTCGGCAGTGATGGTGATGGTGAGGGCGGCGGTTATGGCGGAGGAGGCTACAGCGGTGGCGGTGGCGGAGGAGGCGGAGGCTGGTGTCGGTGGCCGCGCGCAGAAGAGAATGAGGAGAAGAAGACGGCGGCGTCGGTCTCAGCGGGATGGCGCTCGGTCTCGCCGATGAAACCAGAGCTCGCTTTTTTTTTTTTGGGTTTTCAATATGGGGGTTCTCGTGTTTGAAATCTGTGTTTGAATGAGAGTGAAGATTGTGTGTATATTTGGTATTAATTACAGAGATAATGATGGCCCTAGAAATATGCGGCAGTTATTATCCAATGATTTGCATTAATTGATTTTATTTTCGCTAGGGGAACGGGCGGGAGCAGTTGCGAGGATATATTGGTATTTTTATCTACGTAAATAAATCCGCCTGGTTATTAACACAAAATTAACCGAATGTTGGCTAAATCCAAAACTGTATATTTTTAGGAGGCTATTTAGCTATATAACCCATTTTTTTTTTAATAAATAGTTAAAGTTTCACTCGTTGCTCATTGTGCTGATTGCACACTTAAGTATGGGATAAATATTTCAGCTCAATGTTTGCAAATAACTAAAAATTATTAAATTACTAGAACAAATTAGAAATCAGGAGTCATTAAAAATCCATAACATTTTCTTTTTCTTCTTTTAGTTGTATGTCTGCAAATAACTAAAAATTATCTTATGTATCTCATAATATATATTTCAAACGTAAAGTAACATTAGAATCCGATTGAATCTATCAATGGAAACCAAAACCGCCTAGAACATTGCTCGTCGTCACAAAATAGTCATTTGGTATTGAGACTTATTTTTGTAAGTCTATAATCATACAAGTCTATACTTATTTTTGAAATTATGACTTGCATTTAATATAAAATCATTTTAAAAGAACCAAATTTTTGGGACAAAATGTAACAGGATATACACCGGTGGTGTGGTCAATGTTCAAAATATCGGGATATATCGGTGATATATCGCCGATATATCGTTTTTTGAAGAGTCTCGGTAAAATATCCGTCGTAATCGTTATCGTTTTATAAATATCGGTAAAATATCGATGATATATCGACAAAATATCGTTTAGTTAAAAAATCCAAAATATCGACAAAATATCGTCCAAATTTGAAAATATCGTTTTTTTTTTATTTTTTTATTTTATTTTTTATTTATTATTTCTTATTATTTATACATTTTACTTATTAATTTTACTTAGTATAATGATATTATCAATATTTCTTTATTTATATTTTATTATACATATAAATATATGTATGATACATAACGTATTATATATATAATATCTATACTAAATTACTAATAGACTAAATAATTAAATATATAATACTATTCTTTTTTTTATTATTTTAAATAATATTTGTAATGTAGTAGAAAAAATATTACAATTTCTTTGAAAAAATATTTTATTACATTTTTTAATATTGAGAAAATAATGTAAATATTAATAATGTATATCTATAAGAAAAAAGTTATAGCTTATAGGTATATTTTAAATTTGATTGTTTTATTAGAAATTTAAAAATATAAATAGTGGTACATATTTTATTATATTTTGTTATAAGATTTTTGTCGATATATCCGTCGATAATCGATATATCATCGATATATCACCGATATAATCGGTAGTCGGTATTAAAATTGTTATAGAATATCCGTCGATATATCCGTCGATACTCGATATATCCGTAAAATCAGAACCTCGGTATGGGTATCGGTATCGATATTTTGAACATTGGGTGAGACTAACCCAAGTTAATTTTTTTCTTCCTCAACATTTCAAAACCTCTCGACATTTTTTTAGAGAGAGAGAGCGAGCGAGAGAGCGAGCGAGCGTGTAGAACGCCGGGGAAACGAGGGCTGTGAGCTGATTTTTTCTTCAAATCCGTTGTGCTCGAGGTAGATTTTCAAATGGTTGAGCTGATTTATAAGTGGGGAGTTTTTGATTTCTAGGTTTTCTGGTTTTGGGGTTTCAAAATTGGGGGTTTTTGTTCTGTTCTTCCTCAAACCGATTGATTCATTCGTATCTTGAAACATTTAGTTCGTTTTTGTTCGTCATTCTCAAGCGTAGAGCATATTTCCATGGCCGCTCGGCGAATTTCATCATTGTTACTACGCCCAAACCACTCTCCTCTTCTCAAAGGTTCATTTCTCATTCCATTATCATTCGTTTCGTTTTCCAAATCAGTTTCTGCAAATTTCATTCTTCTTCTTTTCAAGTTACGCGCTTGTTCTACCGAAGCCAAAAAAAAAAAAAAAAAAAAAAAAAAAAAACGAACAATCGATTCCTCGAATTGATTTTCTGGTTTAGCAACTGAGATTTAGAGGCTTGAAAAGACTTAGAGTAGTTGAACAACGAAATATGACGTTGACACCTGAATTGAAGATGTGGTAATCGAAATAAAATAGTAGTTAATTAAGGTCTGAATTCAGAGTATGAATGAAAGGCATCAATTTTTTATTTTTTTTTCTTCAGTGACCTTTAGATTCCATTGTTCCATATCCACAGTACTAAACCAGGGTTTGAATTGAAAGGCATTTGTTAATTTTGATTACTAGTAGTTGTACTTGTGCTATTAGTTAAATCATTTATCTTTATCCACTGCTTTCTTTTTAGCTTCTAATTCCCCTTTATTTCAATCATATTTTGGTCCCTGTTACTACTAAACTCAGTTCTCAAGCTCGGGGAAATCGCCAAGCTTTACAATACTATGTAAATCAAATACGTTTTTCTTATGCAATTGTTTTCTTTTTCCTCTGCAAGTACAAATACTAATGATTATATAATCACCTCTTAACTATGATTGTGTATGTATGTGCATATGTGTATCGTCATCAAATTTGCTCGCTCGCTCGACGATAAACCAACTCAAGTCTCGAGGCTAATTAATAACACATTTCAAAAACCTTTTTTCATTATTCGCAGGTCTTTCTCAACGGGTTTTTCCTTCCATAGCGAGTTCTTTCGTCAGCCGATTTAACTTCCACGGAAGTGAAATCCGAACGCAAAACGAGCCAATCTCGACAAACGAAGACAAAGTTCCTCAGTGCTCGACCGATATCGGCTCTTCTTCGGTCAAATATTCGGAGGTTGCGTCGAGATTGAAAACTTCGTCGAGGCACGACATGGCAATGGTGTTCACGTGCAGGTAATAATGAAGAACCTAATAATATCTTATTATCACCTGAATTACTAGGAAGAAAGTAATAGAGTAGCGAAATCGGCCCATAAACTCAGCTGTTTATAATACCATGCTTAAATACTTACTGAAAACCCGGGAGATTATAGAAATTCTGGTGCATTTTGATATACAATTACTCACAAGTAAGAAAAATACAATGATAGTGATAGAGACCCTCGTTCTCACAAGTGACGAATCAAAGAGTGAACAAAGGCCAAAATGACTGTCTGTTTTGATATAATGGGGGTACAAAGTAATGTGTAATTCATTAAATGTCCTCCTAATATCTCATTCTTTCCTTTTATAATCACAGAGTAAGGAAAGTAAAGCCCAAGCTAAACCTAACAGACTGTTAAGAACCTAAAGTAATTAATGAAAAGCCTAAGGATAACCAAAATCTTATCAGATGGTTATAAGCTTTCGATAGGCTCGTTCTCTCCCCCAGGAAACATCCCAATTTTCACTCTATTCTCATTCATACCAAGTAACACAACAAATAAGGTCCGAACCAGCGACGGAGCTAGACTTTAAACTTAGGGGCTAAAGTGAATTTTTTTTTCTAGGGGGCTAATTTGTAGATTTTCAAGGTAAAAAAAAGAAGAAGAAAAAAAAAAGAAGAAGTAAATTTGGGTAAAAAAAGATGTAATTATTATTATTATTATTTTTTTTTGAGGGGGCACTTAATCCCCTGCCGGGCCTTAACTGGCTCCGTTCCTGATCCTAACCAGAGACGGAGCTAGACTTTAAACTTAGGGGGTCAGGTGAAGAAAATATTTCTAGAGGGGTTAATCTGTAAATTTCCAGGGTAAAAAAAAGGAAAAAAAAAAGAATGTAAATTTGGGTAAAAAAAATGTAAAAAAAAAAAAAAATTGAGAGGGGGGCTTAACTGGCTCCATCCCTGGGGTAGTAAAAATAGTCTATCTATATTGTAGTCTTAACTTAACAAGTATTGTTATGTGTGTGTGTGTGTGTGTGTGTGTGTGTAGAGTTTGCGAGACGAGATCGGTGAAGACGGCGTGCCGGGAATCGTACGAGAAGGGCGTGGTGGTGGTGCGGTGCGGCGGGTGCGATAATCTCCACTTGATGGCCGACAATCTCGGCTGGTTCGGTGAGCCAAAGAGTGTTGAGGATTTCCTCGCCGCCCGCGGAGAGGACGTCAAGAGAGGAACATCCGATTCCCTCGGACTCACCCTCGAAGACTTAGCCGGCGCTACCACCAACAACAAGCCTTGATATTCAATAACAAAAAAAAAAAAAAAAAAGGTGTGTACTTTCTGAACTGAACTGTTCATCTAAATACTGTTAGAGACTTGAGAGAGATTACAAACTATATAATGTACAGATTTCCTAGAATCCACTGAGTTCATGGGTTTTCTTCTTGGATTTTAGTATTTAAGGATGATATTAATATAACAAACAGCTGGGTTTTTTTTTTTTTTTTTTTTTTTTTTTTGGGGGCCAAATTCGTTACTGTATTTTTCTTTGTAAACAGATGATAGATACTAAGCTTGTTGAGGTTTTATGTGATGTTAGATACCTTGTTTTTCTCCATTGATTTTTTTTTTAGTGTTATCACTAGTTTAATTACAGATCGTTTTGGATAATATTAGTTTATAATTGAGCTGAGTCTTTTTTTTTCCCCCTCTTAATGTAAAATAAATTAAAAGGACCTTGGTTATTTGCGAGATAGTTTAAATCTATCTGTTCAGTTACTATAAAGAACACGCAGAAAAAAATGGTTGGTTTGGTCAGCTAGCACTAATCTTGATCATGTCTATGCATAACTGGTTCAAATCCCATTATCGTGTGTTGATGATTTTGGTCTTTCTGTAATTTTGGATGTGTTCTGCTTTTTGTAGAGTCCAGATTTTTATAAAATTGATGAAATTATCTCTTTCTTTTATAATTAAAAAAAAGGGTGAAAGAGAGCACCTTGCCTTTGGAGAGGATCGGTGCTCTCCAAGAAGGTATCGAGTACAATCAAATTCCATGATGAATGTTCTCTTTACATAAAATTCAATACATTCTCTACTTTTGCGAGGAATAACCTAAAAATAAAATCGGAAGATAACATTTTAGTGAGATGTCGAGTTTATACTTTGTGTTTACTTAAAATGACGAAAGTATATCTTAAAATAAATAACAGCGATACAAATTTACATTATTTTATTGATTTTTCATTGGTGTTGACTTTGATATGAGAAATCGAACCAAACCCACCCTAACTCTCAAATTCTCAATTTTGAAGTAAAAAATAGCCCTAAATAAAAATAGATTAATAAAATTCATATATCTCAAGAGATGGCTTCTTTCCGTGTTCGAATTGCAACTCTAAATCTTGAATTTTTACACTCGAATCAGTGATTTTGATGATTATCGATTGTCGATTTTTACTTTTTTTCTCTGTTTGCGTTTTCCACGATTCAGATATTGTTTTTTGTTTTTTCGTTATTAAATAAATATCATATAGAGCGCGAATGAATAAGAGTAAAATAAAGTTTTTACATAAATATTATAGTCACCATCAATGAAAAGTTAACAAAATGTGACACTGTTATCTATTTTAGGATATAATCTCATCATTTTAATTAAACAAATAGTACAAACTCGATATTTTTTAAAACCTAAAACTAAACTCGACATTTTATTAAAATACAAAGTATATAAATATTCGTCACAAAGTATATAAACTCGAGACAAGCTGTATGTGTTATTTTCTCAAATATAAATATACGTTAATATTTACCGTTGACCGTGACAAATAAGTGTGTGCGTACGCGTCGGTGTTTTATCAATAAATACGTTTAAATTTATTGAGTTTGAGTCAGACTCGAACTCATGAATTCTAGAACGTATAGTTAGGTTGAAAGTTCTATTGAAGGGATAGCTATACAAATTTACAAACATAATTACAATATTGGAAAGTTATACACCAATTCCATCTTAATTTATTTTATGTTATAATTAATAAACGTATGCTCACATTAATAAATCACCGAGTATGCCATATTTTTTACTTTATTGTTTGAATATTATAACATTTTATATACCTGAGTAGATATAAGTGTTGTAGGAATTATAAAACAAAAACTATAAAACTCACATTGCCTATACTTTTTGTCAAATTATTTACTTTCCCGAAATACTTCTCATGTCCTAAAAAAAAATGGACTTCGAAAAGTCATGTCAATGTCGTGCCATCTCTTTCTTTATAAGTTTACGGTTGTCAAAAATAACAACCTGACCATAGTTAGCATACTTCTCAAAACACCTTATGATTTCGATCCATTTGTCGAGCTTGACTTTGAAGAAAACCAAGCTATCATCGACGAAGAAAAAGTGAATTATCGTTATCCTCACGGCTCCAAATCTAAAGCCCTTTATAACTCCTTCGGATTCCATTCGCCGGAAAAAAAAAAGGCCAAGAGGCTTTCGGGACAAAGAAAGGAAAGAGTGAATCCCATTGACTTAAGCGCCGATACAAAATAATGTTGTCATTCACAATACCATAAAAAAAATAAACGAGAATCGAATCGAATCGAACATAAAATCTCTAGACTAGCTCATTTAAAGTTGTAGTTGAGCCACATGCTTCAAAAAAAAAATCCCACTCGGCTCGAACATAACTCTTAAACATGACGATTTTAAGCGGATCACATTTTCCATTACCGAACCTTAACATCACTTCCTAACATAACAAGAAAAAATTATACATAAAACTATAAAAATATAAATAAAAAGTCCCCAAAATTTTGAACATTGATTGGGATGTTCGTGATGACGCCATGTTACCCAAATTTCTAATTTTGAATACGATCAACTTGCTACTTTTTATCCTTATAATAGACATCATGCTTTGACTGAGAAATTGATGTGCCAACATATTCTTTTTCGTTTCATCAGGCTTTAACTTTTCATTTTCGGTGAATATATGTATACACAAACATCAATATCGATATGCACGCTTGTTTAATATCATTCATACACTAATGCAAGATAAGAATATGAGAAAATGACGTACTATTTTATAACTCAATTATCGTTTTACACTAAAATCATAATTTGGACAATTTTACTAATAAATCAAGTGTAAAAATACTCTTTTACCTTATCTTCATTTTTTTTTCTTTATTTCTCTTTTTTTCCATCTCTCTGTGTCCTCTTCGCGTATCCTAAAATCCAAACCTCAGATTCAAGAAATCACTTCCCAAGAATACTCAAACCCACTTCAGAGCCGCTACCTCTCTCTCTCAAAGACACAGTCGCAATAAAGAGTAACATCGAGCCCACAGAAAAATCACCGAAACCGATCCATATCGGAATTACCGCCTCATCCTTCATTTTTTTCTCCTACAGTCGCTCTGAAACCTCCAATTATCGGAACTCGGAACCCCAAAATCGCAGCGAAGAGGGCGACGAGGGAGAACAAGAGTTGGAGAAGAGAAGGGGACTTTTTGCGAACATGTGGTGGGCAGATTTCAAAGCGGCATTAGGACTTCTGGTCGTTTATGGCGGAGGAGAGCTTGTCGTGAGTGTCGCGGCCGACGTGCTTCTTCACCACTACGGGCTACGGGGGCGAGGAAATTGACCACTCGATTACGACTGAGACACTTGAGTGATTTATCGGTATTATTATTTATGAGTTGCTCTTTAGTTCTAGGGAAAGTTTTGTTGTATGAGCAGTGTTTGAAAACGTTGATGTTTACATTTTTTTTCACATTTTCCCTCACTTTTTTTTTTATTGTTTGGCTTGGAATTTATATGACAAAAGAAAGTGAATTTGTGTTTGAGTTACGATTAAAAATGGAGAAATTGCCCCATTTGTCACAAATTTCAAAACATTTTTCCACTTTTTACCAAAATACTAATTTGGCCCAAAATGCCACAGATATGTCAACAATGTTTACATCTAACAGTGAATGGCAAAAATAGATGTCAACATTGTTGACATAAATAGTGGCATTTTGGGCCAAATTAGTCTTTTGGTGAAAAGTGAGAAATTGTTATGAAACTTGTGACAAATGGGGTAATTTCTATTAAAAATGGGCATGATAACCTGTTGAAATAAGAGTATCGGATTAACCATTTTTTTACTGGTTAAACCATCGGACAACTAATTGAATGACTTTCAGGTTAGATTTGAGTGTACTCATGTTTTTTTTAGATTAATTGCATGATAGATTGCCAAAATTTAGTCACTGGTTAGCTATCAGCCATGATTTGAAATGTTGTAGTTACTCATTTATCCAAGATTCTAAATTCTTTCTTACCCTAAATATTGTTTGTTTGTCATTAGAGGACACACCATAAACAACCTTTAGGAGATAACAGGGACAATAAAATTTTGCATTAGAAAAATATCACTTCTTTATGGATAGATGAAGACTCTTTATATATATATATCTTTTTTTTTAATCGATGATGCTTTCTAGTTTGATTTGATTATATCTATGAATATGAATATGACCTTACAAGTGTTCATGATATTCATGTGAACAAAAAATTGTGGATTAGTTGTATGATCAATGCATCGAGAACGATGAAATCAATTTATATCAATTTACATTTTATATTTCGTGTTTGATGAAATGTTTGAACCATTTGATTTTTTAGCGTTGATTTTTTTTGTATAAACAGTGAAGAAATTGTGTCCTCTATGTTAACAAATTATGTCGATTATTGACGTATTTATGTCGGTTGTTGACATATATGTCAACAAATTGTGCCGGTTGTTGACATTTATGTCAACAAATTATGTCATTTGTTGACATCTATATCAACAAATCAACAAATTTTTCAGTGTTGTCATTTGTTGATATATAAATATGTCAACACGTTGTGTGAATTGTTGACATATATGTCAAAAAATCGTCAAACGAACCCAGATTTTTAAAAAAAAAAAAAAGTAAAGAGAAAAAAAAGAGTAAAAATGGATACAAAAATATTATATTTCCTCTTTGTACTATTTTTATCCAAATTATAATTTTGATGCAAAATAGAAATTCAGTTATGAAATAGTAGTATATTAATCATTTTCTCGAATACCAGAAAATGACTAATAAATAAACAATTAGATGAAGAGGAAACTTAGTTCATATATGCTAAATTAAATTAATTAGTTCGTAAGCAATTGCGCATATTTGTTTGACAGTCCTATTTTTAAATACGATGAACTGCCTTCGAAGTTTGACGACACGAGTGCAATTATTCTCATTATTAATTTTCTAATTAGTTACATTGCCAATTGTCCAATCTAAAACGCCCTTCCAAATATGTACCTGTAAAGTAAATTGAAGAGTGGAAATAAATATATAAGGGCATAATAGCTAAATATCTAAATTACCTAATTGAAATTAATAGATTTGTAAGATAATTAAAATTGTCTTAAATGAGTAAAATAGTTAAAATTTACAAAAATGTACAAGTAACAAGTTTCAACAAATCCTTTTGACTTTGTCAATAAATGTTTTGAAATTGATATATTATTTCATTGACAGTATCAAAAAATTTGATAGCATAATTAATTTAACTATTTTATAAAAAAATTAAACTTTAATTATTTTACTAAGTGATTAATTTCAAATAGTAATATTGTATGATTTTTTCTTTATATATACGATGTCTAAATCTTTTTTACTTTGTCAATAAATGTTTTGAAATTGAAATATTATTTCATTGACTCTATCAAAAAAATTCGACAGTATAAATTTAACTATTTAAAAAAAAAAACTTTAATTATTTTACCAATTGATTAATTTTAAATACTCATTTTGTGTGATTTTTTCTTTATATATATGATTTCTCAATAAAATATTATTGTATTCATATTTGTTTTTTTACAGCAAGCATCACATGGGTGAAAAATCTTATCTTTGATTGATTGGTTGAATAGGATTTTTTTTTAATCTTGAACTTTCAATAGGCACCAGGCCAAACGTGGCATTGAATGTTTGCCATATCTGTTGCCACGTTAAAATCGATATTCCGTACACGACAAACTTGAAATTTTGATACATTTTCTACACAAAATTGTATGACTGATTATATATATAGCTTTGATATGATAGAATTACGCGGTTTAAGTGTAGTGCAAGAAATCCTATAAATTCTCGCTGTCTGTCTATTCAAATTTTGATATTATCTATAATTTTTTTTACTATATTTCTGTATATAATTTTTTTTAACAGATGCAATACTTAATGTCTCTGCATTTTTTTTTTGGGTACATTTTAAGTATTTTTATTTAATTTTAGACAAGTTTTCGTTATTTAATAAATTTATTAGTTTCAATTAGCTTTAGCTAGAAGATCCTTTTATTTATTTTTCTAAGCCCCTGTTTGGTTAACTTTTCTATTTTTGTTTTCTGTTTTCTGATTCTAAATTCTAGAAAACAGTTTTAGAAAAACTGTTTGGTTATAAATTCAGAAAACAGATTTAGAATCATGTTTCTGTTTTCTTTGAAATTTGTTTAGAAAACAGAAAACAATGAAAAGTTGTTTTCTGTTTTATCTCTATACAATTGAATGGAAAACATAACCAAACAACATTTAAAATATTCTGAAACGTAATTCTAAATCTGTTTTTTAAATTTAAAAATTAGAATCAGGAAACAGAATTTAAAAACAGAAAACGAGTTTAGAAAACTAAAACAAACGGTAATTGTAATTAAAGGTTTAGCCGTTTAGTAGAGGAAGAAAAGAATAGTAATAAATAGTTAGGGTAACATACACATCTAATGTTACGTCATATAAGTACGTACACTGTGACGTCAATGGACATAAATTACACGCTTAATTTGAACATTGACTTGTTGACCATGACCATGTAGATCGTATACATCGTAGGCCTCAAATAGATAAAATATTATTAAAACAAAATTGAATAATGTAACCTATATGTATAGTTAAGAGCTTAAAATATGGTTTTGAGAGGATGAAGATGACTTAAGTTACGGAATGTTGTTTCAAAATATATATTTAATATATTATAAACCTTGATATATTTCCGATATTATTAATGTTATGTAGGTAGGTAGCTATTTCAAAAAGTGTATATATATATATATATATATGTATGTATATATATATATATATATATATATATATATATAACGCGCTAATTAAAATGAAAATGAAGAAAAAAAATATGATCGAGCACAAATATTCTGACAGAGAAAGAAGCAAATTTGAATCCTGTCTTGTCGTTGTGCAATGCAACTATATTCCACACATTGTAGAAAATGCGTAATATCGCTGGGAAATTTAGAATTCGTCAAACTTAATTAATCATAACCCGACGAAGAAAGGCAGCTCTATTCACATGCATTCACATTGTAATTTGTAACCCCAAAGATGGAAACTTAATATCTCGCAAAACGTGAATATCATGCCATTAAATTCAATTGCAATGAAGTCTTGATATGATCGTCGTAACTAATTAAGAACATGCAACACTAGTGAACCATGCATGCATGTGTGTGCATATATAGCCTCTACATTACATTATGCATGTACTACGTAAGTTTACATATATATATATATATATAGAATATCATTAATTACCCATATTTAAAAAAAAAAGTTAGTTATCCATATTTTTCAGAGTGATATATTCTTTCACTTGTCATATTTTTTTTAGGGTTATTAAGTTATATAGTCACACGGTTATAGTTAATTGAGATATAGATCACATTTCGTTAATTTCTTATAAATAGTCAAGTTAACTTATTAACATATTAATAAAAGACTTATTTAATCCAGTCAAACATGTAAAAAAGGTAGTTAATAGGCTGCCACGTATACAAGTTGGCTATTTACAAAGTATTTACTAAAAAGTGACTAATTTATTACAATTCTTATAGTTTAGGTGGTTTATGTAGCCAATTTTTTTGTTTTTTTATCATATATTTTTCTTGTAGTACCTTAATAACATATCATATTATATAGTATATACATTTCTATATTTTTTTTATTATAATTGTTGTGTGTTGAAACTTGAAAGTTGGATACGCAATACTCAATAGAAGTACAAAAATCGTACTGCATTACGTGCGTGAGCTTGTGACTTATTCCTTTTTTAAAATTTCTTTTACATATTAGAAAAAAAAAAAATATATATATATATATATTGTAGCCAGCTATTATAAAGAAGATCACCAACTAATTTTTCAAACTATCTCTCAATTATATTCCTCGATTGGTTGAAATTTCAACTGTTATACCAACCCAAACCCAAGGTTTTGATTTGAGACTTGAGAGATATCTAAGTTCTTGACATGACCAAATCAATAGAGTAAATAATTGTTCAATTATCTTCCTAAACTTTTGACAATTAAATGCTACTCTTTATATCATAATTATTGTAAAAATTTAACTTTCAATCACGATCACTAATTTATTTTGGATATTAAATGCTTTTAAAAACATGACTTTTTTTTTATAACCTAGGAGTTAGCTATTAGTTATTTATATTATTCAACATTTGTTTCTTGAAATTTTGAGCCATTCATTTCTTTGGTATATTGTTCTTCTCTATCATGCTTCATCTTAGCACCAACAATCTGGTAATTTATCTGATCCGTTCAGTTTTGTTTTCAATTTATCTTATTTTTGTTAATACGACATATGTGTGGAATTTGTGTTTGTCTGCATGGTATACATTGTATTGTAGCCCTGATTAATTCGTTAATTTTGTTTAATGGCTAGAATGGCAATGACCACTATACTAAACTTCCCTTAATTATTTAATGTCATATAGCTTAATCAACTACTTAATAAAGTATCTATTAACAAAAGGGACCATTTGTAATTAATTTTGAGCTATATGAATCAAGAGCAACGACTTTTTTTTTTTGTTTTTTTTTTTTTTTTGTAGTTGTCGTTGCAAACAAAAATTGCTGTTAATTACGATTAATTCTCGATGAATTTTTATAAATTTTGATTAAATGCAATATTATCCTTAGAGTTAAAAAGAAACGGAGGGGATCTTTTTTTTTTTTTTTTTGGGTCCAAATTGACCCAAAACACATAGCCCTAAATTGACCCCTATGACCACACCAAGTTGTTCATAGTTCAAAACTTCAAACCTTATCGTACGATAGAATATATCTATATATATGTATGACAAAAATAGTCATATTTATATCTCAGCATCTTTGAAAATTCCCATCTTCTTGAGAATATTCAAATATCACGTGTTCATTTCTCTCTCTCTCTAGAGAGAGAGAGAGAGAGAGAGAGAGAGAGTTGAGCGGATTATAATGGAAAAAACAAATATATGTTCAGTCTGAACATGCATTCAAATGACCTAACTGATGATGATTAAAAAAGTTGATAGCAAAATAATTTAAAAAAAAAAAATATACGACCATAGAGCTTATAATAAGACCGAAATATGCTAATATTGACAAAAATCACACATTTCAGACGACACTCAAAATAGGCTGTGACCGCTCTATAGTCAAACTGCTTGGACTATAAACAGTTGTTTTACATTGTCCAAATACATTGAACAAGACCAACAAATATATTTTTATATATATATTTAATATCATCATTCGTATCTACAATATAAAAAGATGTCCACCAAGATAACATTGTACAACTTCCCAAGTGACAAAATCTCTAGCTTCTAAGTAAATTTGGCTACATAGTGATCCCGTGAGACTCGATTAATTTCATGTATTAGTGATCATATAGACTAAGTGTTTGTTTGTGATAGCTAGTTTGGTGTAGTAATAATTCCACGCTTTAATTTTAAAATAAAAGTACAATATCTCCATTGACAATAAATGCCTAAAAAAACAATATGTTTAAAAATTGAACTTGGCAGCGCTGACAATAGAAACCCCTTTCGATAATCACCCGCAACTTATACGACCAAGGATTCCTTGGAGCGCCAAAGGCATAAGACGCCAACATGAAAAATAAAAAAGTTACTCAAAAGTTCTTAAGAATGATCGAAATGAGAGACGAAAAATACCCGAACTAGAAAGCATGGGTACCCCATATGATTAAGGGGTACGACATTGGTTAGATTAGAAGCGTCATTTGAAGCCTTGGTGAAAATGAGGGTTTGAGTTTTTGCCGGAGGGAGAGAAAATTAGATAATAAGAGCTTTTATATTTAGAAAGTGCTCCACTTTTTTTTTAATCCACCTTTTTTTGTGAGTAATGTTTATTAGGATTTAATACATATGGAAAAAAAAAACTTAATTATGTATAGAATAATATAGGCCGAAATTAAATAAATAGGTTTTGTTTGATTTATTTTAGGAAAAAATATCAACAGTATTCTCTGTGTTTAATTTAATGCGCGATTTATTCCCTCGATTTTAAGAAATATCAAATATTTATCTCCAGTTTAATATTAATGACACATATCATCGCCTAAAAATATGTTATATCGCAGATGTCACCCTTTTTCGTTTAATTTTTACCAAAAAAAAAATTTTACTTCCCAAAATATTCTTAATGAAATAACTCTTTATTTTTCTATTTTATATATAAATAATTAGATCAAAATTTTACTTTATAAAAAGTTTAGGATTTTTTTTATAAAGAGAGATTTTGATTTTTTTTAATAAAATAGTAAATAAATATTTATTTTATCAAATGCATTTTGGAGAGTGTTTTTTGTTAAAAATAAACGAAAAAAGATGACATTTGTGATATAACATATTTTTAAAAGATATATATATATATATTATTTATATTAAACCGAAATGAATATAAGATATTTTCGGAAACTGAGAGACAAAAATCCCGTATTTCGATTCACATGGAAACCGTAAATATTTTCTATTTATTTTATGACGTAGATGGAGTGGACTAGTGCCAAATGATAAATTCATATTCAATATTTCATGAGCTCATGCTACAGAAAGCAACCAAATAATTTCCAAACACGTGTGTTTGACCGAAGACAATGTATATACATATATGTTATAGTACATATTATGTTACGTACGTGGCGCTAAGTTACTACATGGCAGTTTCATGTCTACTAACTTAGACGAGAACCATATAACTTGAGATATTATTAAATGGACCATATTTTAATTCAATTTATTAGAGCCATAATATTCAAACTCATGAAGAAAAGTATTCCCGCACGAAATCTACAAGTTTGGTCAATACCAAACAACAAAACAAGATTATTATATTTACAGATTTATAATAGTTTTAACAACACGAATAGTACACAGTGCAATGTATTCTTTGTCCAAAAACCATGCATGATCACGAGTATACTATTAGGAAAATCCCCATTGTTAAATTGATCTTATTCTTTAAGGCAATATATATATACACACACACACACACACACACACATACACACATGATTGCACACATATATATATATACACAGGATTGCACACAGAATAAATAATAATGAAAAAATAATTATACTAAATAGGCATCCGAAATTAGTTGATTAGAAAATAATCAAAATTTAAAGTTTTTTTTAATCAAAATAGTCACGATTATAATATTATCTAAAAATTCAAAGTTTAACATTACCTATAAAAATACTAACACACATGTATATCGGTAAATAAATTGACATACCATGACAAAAAATTTATTGATATACTTATTTTATTTATAAACTTTGAGACTTTAATTCTTTTACTAATTTTGGACAAATTTTATTTATTTTGCAAATTTATAAATAAATTTCATCAAAATACTTATATTCAATAATTTATTAACCTATAAGTTTATAATAATATTATAACAAGATGTCATTTATGTTACACGTATCAATATTTAATAGTTGTATACATAGTACGAATATAATATTAATTGTTCTAAAGTTACGTGCCTTTCACGCCTCTATAAAAAAAAAGTGTAGGAGATAAGAATTCCAATAATATTAGCCGTCGGTACTAGTACACTATCAATTTATAGCCGCCCCAAACTAATCTTCAATTATCAAATTCTTTTTCTTCTTCTTCTTCTTCTTCTTCTTTCTCTATCTTTTTTCACATCTACAAACATAAATATAAATTAATATCCTATCAATTTTTCAATTTTTGTGTGTGTGATTTATGGAAAATTATTTACCATATCCTATTTCATCTTCATCTCCGTCTTCTTCGTTGTCTCTCAACACTAGTAATTTGATGAACCAGTTAGGGTTTCATGATCATGATCACAACGATGGAAATGGGTTCATGGGATTAATATCTCAGATGGACCAAAAGGTCCAAGGAAACACTAGTAGTGGCGTTTCTCTCTCTCAGGCCAGTTTGGAGAGCGAAAAAAATTTATTAGGGATTAATGGTAATATTAATACCAAGAAAAATAAGACCGAGAAGAAAGCTAAGAAGCCCAAACACGCGTTTCAGACGAGAAGCCAAGTTGATATACTTGACGATGGTTATAGATGGAGAAAGTACGGACAAAAGGCTGTCAAGAACAACAAATTCCCAAGGTACGTAATTTATTTATTTATTTAATTATTTTTTCTGGTGAATTATTCATTTATTCAATTAGGTCTGTTTGCATGACTTTTTTTGCAGTTGATATTTTCTTGAATTAATTGGAGTTGAACAACTTTTATTTATGACAGCTTGTTCGAACTTTGATCTCCAATAAATTATATTTACTTTGACCACTTAATCATTTTGCAAAATAATTATTTGAAAACTTATTCATTTTTATTTGTTGTTTGATTACTACTATAGATCATATACTTTTTTTTTGTTGGCAGACTAAATAAAATAGAAAATAGACAATATTTTTCAGGCAGGCTTATTAGATATTTTGGGGGTGAAAGTCCAGGGACGAGGAATTAAAATGTTGTTCGATCACTTCTAAGTTCATGACTGTTTGTAATTAATGATCTCATTACTTCGCTAACCATATATAGGGAGACATATATGATCCAATATTCTCATTTGAATCTTAGAATGAGGTAATATATAACTATTATAATTAACTTGCGAAATCTACTTTTTTTTATTATTTTCTTTTAATTTATCTTGTCGCTCAAAACCAGGTGAATAGTATATGAACATGTATTTGTAGGCTTTTCCCAGCAACCTTATAAATTATAATAACCCGTATATGTAAATGAAACATGATAATTAATACGTAGTGTTAAATACGCTTCATATATACAAAAATCACAATTCTTAAGCACTGAACGTTGATTATTGATGTTGTATCTCTTGTATGTTGGTTGGCATGGAAAAAGAGTAAACTTTTATATATCGGTGCGATCAACATACAAGTATATAATCCACATGGGAATATATATGATACAATCAATTTTCAATCCAGATGTACGAAAATTTGTAACTATTTGAAGCTTTACGTACCTTACCTGACACTAATTTCTACGTACTTGGTTAACTATGAAGCAAAAAATGACTTGCAAATTATTACGACGTGTGTGTATATATATCTACACACACACACACACACACACACACACATATATATATATATATATATATATATACAATTTCTACAAGCACGAAGGTATGGTAGTGATTGGCCGGGGATATAGTCCCTCTCTGGAATTATAATTCTTGAATTTTTTTTTTTGCAACTATAATTCTTGAAATTTATATAAAGTAAAAGATATATAAATAAAGCTTATTAGTTTAGTGATACAAAACCCTATTTATTGTACATTATAACTCATTTAAAACTATGTAAAACCTATTTTTATCTCTTTTTCTTTGAAACGATGAATAATTATCACTAATACAATGCGCACACATCTAACAAAATCATTTTACTCCCCCTGAAATAGATTTTTATATTTGTCGATCCGTATATATATGTATATATGTACTGAGTACATTGCTATTAACAAGCAAATTACTATATCACGTAGGGTGTTTCAGTGAAATAGTCAATTGAGACTAATAGATTAGTAAAATAGTAAGTTTATCTGAAATTTACAATATAACTAAAGTTTAAGGACATTCACAAATTCTAGCTGGTGTCAATAAATTTGTTGACCATGTATAAAAATTTATATACATATGTCAAAAACTATATTAACAGTGTCAACATTTACTATTCTATTAATTAAAAAACTTACATCTTTGATGATCTTGCTAAAGTTTACACTTTGTTGACTATAAACAATTAGTTTTGAAAAGTTGTTTTGTATTTTTTTTTTTTTTTTTTTTTCATTTTGTATATATCTAATGGATTTTCAATTCGTTTTGATTTTAATGCAGAAGTTACTATCGATGCACGTACCAAGGGTGTAACGTAAAGAAGCAAGTTCAGAGGTTAACAAAAGACGAAGGAATTGTTGTGACTACTTACGAAGGAGTTCATTCTCATTCCATTGACAAGTCAACCGATAACTTTGAGCATATCTTGACTCAAATGCAAATCTATTCTTCCTTTTAGAATAATCCATCCAATCCATGATTTATACTTAATTTGTACATTAATTACACATTTTGTACTTTAAGTAAACCCAGATACATATGATCTATATGGTATGATTAATAGGTTTTTTTTTTTTTTTTTTTTTTTTTTCTTTAAGTTTTTTAAATAGTTAGCTACTATATATAGTACCTGCCATCTCTTCTTCATTGATGAGTTGGTTATTACTTTTTTAGATTCTTTTGTTATACACAAAAACAATAATACACGTGACATCTTCAGCTTCTTAATATATGTTCCTTTTCCAATAAATCATGTGCCATCTTATGTTGTGTGCCTTGCATTATAAAAACGACACGTTACATTGGTATGTCGTTTTTTTTGCTAGCAACATTGATATGTCGTTTATTTCAAGACTAAAGCATGTCATTTTTTGTAGTTTTGGACAGATTTTGCCCTTTTTTTAAGAGGTGGATTATTATTCCTTATTTTTAGTTTGTCGCCGAATTAATACTTAAATTCAAGATTTAATTGAAGCAAAACATGAAAAGGAGCATAGAAACATATTACTACGAGAAAATGAGGAAGTTAATGTTATTTTATAGTCATGTCATTTTTCTTTGCAATTATTTACCGTTGCAGCGTTTTAAAGCGATTAGATCGTGTTGGGATAAATATACCATAATATTATATATATAAAATTAGGGGCATAGGCATTGAAAATAATATACTAATTGTCCGGGAACGTTAGTAACAATTTTTTTTAAACCTAAATCATCGTTAGTGACTAGTTTAATGACAATGGAAATTATATTGATTAAATGCTCAATAATAAGTCAAGAAAGTCAATAAAATAGCAAATTTGATAACTCACTTCAGCCAAAACGCAACCTAAATTGGAGGTCTAATGTGATTCGGTGGAAAGAAAATTCACTCGTCGATGATAAAAAAAGTACGTAACGGTTTTAGTTGGAAGATCAACCTTTCAAAATTCATAATCCTTTTACTTTCAGTCAACATACTCATCATCAAGTGTTTGATTCACGTTTATGTGAGTATGTGAATTTTTACTATATCACGAAAAACAAACTAAGTCTCTATTATTCACATATAACTAGACCGACAAAAGTTTAAGCACTCACATAAACAAACAAGTTTTTGCTCACAAAACTTATGTAAAAAAAAACTCACAATGCGTAAAAAAGCTAGTAAAGCTAAAACATCTATTTTATATAAGCCAAATCCTATTTACGATGCTACCTAAAAGGCGACGCAAAACAAATGCATAAGAAGCACAAGCCACGATATCTAACGGTTTCAGCAAAAATTTGACGGAATGACTAAATATGTTAAAAAAAAAAGTTTGAATATCGTAAAAATAGATTTTTTAAAGTTTGTAGACTTAGGTGACACACTTGCCATAGTAAAAAGGGCAAACATGTCATTTGTTCTAAAATTAATGAGAGTATTATATTATTTATTTGAATTAATGACATTTTTGGCCCCTCGTCTTTGACCTCTTTAACACCTTGGTCATTGATTAAAAAAACTGGCAATCTTGGCCCATTATGATAATCACTTTTTCACTTTCAGTCCTTCCGTTAGCATTGTTGTTAAAATTGACTGAAAATTCTCACGTGTAAAACAAAAAAAAGGAAATTATCATAATACCCTTACCTATTCTACTTCCTAATTAATATTGTTAATAGATAAATAAATAAATAAATAAATACTTCCTAATTAAATTTCTTATTTTTACAAATTACAACAACAAACAACACAAAAATCAAGCCACGAGAAGAACCCGAGCCGGTGGTGACGGAGCATCCTTCGAGCAGAGCCACCGCCGCCGATATCGCAGCGCCGGTGCACCTCCTGGAGCGTTGGCCACGCGCGGCTTCCCACGACGTCCGTATCTCGTCGATCGCGGTGGTGACGTTGAAACCCAGTCTGGTTACCAATCATTCAGCCAAACCAAAAGAAAAAACCCACGGCCAACAAAAATCATTCAATTTCCTCAATTCGAATTCAAACCTCGAAACCAAGCCATACATATCACAAATCGAGTCCAAAGAACCACTAACATCAATCCAATTCACCACTTGCAACCCGGAATTACAAAACCCCCAAAATCAAACTCATAAACCCTAATCATGAATCACTCCGAGGAAGAGGAATTCTCACCTCGACTCACGGAATTTCTCGGTCCCACAGCTTCCTCATCCTCTTCCCGGTGATTACCCCTTGGTCCGGCGTCGCGGCGGCTCACGGCGGCGTCGTTTCTCCTCAGTTGGCGCGCGCGGTGGTGAAGACTCGGGCGAGAGTGATGGCGCGGCTTACCCGATCGCTCAGGCTCGCCGATTGGGGGTTTCTTCAGTTCGGAGACTGACCTCTCGTTTCGCGAATCTCACCCACGCCGATCTGATTCCCGGCTCTCTGGTCGCGCATCGAAGCTCGGAGGTTCTCCTGAGCCACAGGCTTCTCACGGCTCGAATAGGAGCTCGGTTCGCCCCGGCTCGACTGAACATCCGCGATTCAGAAGCTCGGCAAGGGCTTTTCGTAATGGTGAAGTGAAATCCATGGTAATTTCTTAGTTTTTTTTGTATTTTTATCATCAGTCACGGCAATCCAAGTGCAATGTTTGATGTTTCGGAAAAAAAAAAAGAAAAAAAAAACAGAAAAGAAACAAACTTCTTGTTCTCTGATACAGTTCAGAGCGATGAACAAGCTTAAGAAAGTAGCGCTGAAGGTTAGACTAGAATGATGTTGAAAGAGAGATATTTGACTGTTGACTTAAGTGATGAGAATCGTGACAAGAGTCAAAATGTATAAGCTTTGTGGTCATAGTTCTATTTCGTTTATTTTTCTCCAGGCAATTGCTGAAAACCTTTCGGAAGAGGAAATAATGGGATTGAAGGAAATGTTCAAATCCATGGACACAGATAAAAGCGAAACATATATATAGAAAGAGAAGAAGATATTTGTTTTTATTTTTAGAATTCTTATTTTTATTTATATTTATTTTATTAATTTTAATTGTAATATGATTTATTTTTTAATTTATTATTAAATTACGATTTTGTCCTCATTTAAAAGGCACGTGATGCGCACATGGTCCATTTTTCATCTGTTTTGACGGTTTTTTTAACAGAAGGACTGAGAGTGAAAAAGTGACTATCATAATGGGCCAAGATTGCCAGTTTTTTTAATCAAGGACCAAGGTGTTAAAGAGGTCAAAGACGAGGGGCAAAAAATGTCATTAATTCTATTTATTTTTTTTCTTGTTACATCTTAAATATATTTAATACATTAAAAGTTACGCCGTAGAGAGTAAAATGTTTTTAGTTTCCCATTCCAACTATTTGCGATTGGCTTCAAACTTCAATAGGTTCCGGTGCTGATTTGCCCAGCAGCAATATCGGCGATAAATAATATATATATATATATATATATATATATACACACAGACACACACAAGTTATATCTATCTATCTATATATATATATTGACAGCTTGACTATCGGCGGCCACGGCCATGGCTATCACTCTCGGGAAGCTGACCATTCTCGTCGGTGCAGGTTCGTAAACCTATTTGACTTCTGTATTTTATTCGAGTTGATAAATTGATTGATATTCGTCTAATTCATAGGGTTTTTTTAACCTTGATTACAAAAAAATTAGGGTTTTCGATAAACCCTAGATCGTCGTTGTAAAAGCTCTGGTTCTAATTCGGTAGCTGAGTTGCCGATAGTCTCGATCGCCATTGATGATAGTGATAATGTTAATTGACTGGGCACAATTTACAACAGAGCATAATAAAGTGACTGGAAAATTTGGGCGAAATCAATGTGCAAGTATTTTGCTGAATGAATTTATAGGCTAGTTTCTTTGTATGTGTTATTTATGTCTCTCAGTCTCTATTTGTGTGTATACCTAATTCCAAGGCAATTATTCTCAATAAAGCGTTTTTTTTCTTCATAATTTAATTATACTCTGGAATATAGGTGTTCTCGGATCGGTTCTTGCGAAAGAAGGACGAGCATCGGATCTCCTCTCTGGTGCTTTCAGGGTATAATTTCATGGCTTATATAATAAACATACGAAAATATCAAGATTTTTGGTACCTTGTTCTGTATTTTTTAATTTTATTTTATGGAAAGACTAGGCGATGTTTGGTTATATATTATGAATAGAATAGACTAAGAGATTTCAATGGTGAAAACTAGTCAATGAGATCTAATTCTCTCCGCAGATTACATTGCTTGACTAGGCAGTCCGTAATAACATCTGAAAATATACAACCTTTTGGGTTCGGTTCAAGAATTTTTCTTTCTGATCCAATTTTTTTCTTAATTATGGTTTTATTGCAGATTGCATTCAGGCAACTTAAACAAGACGATAGTGGCAAGTCTGGTTCCTCGACACAGAAGCCTAAAAACGACTTATTGCTGGCTCAGGTTTTCAATTGCCCTCATTTATGTTTTTATTTGAATGGGTATCAGAGATATCAACTCTTATGAGTACTCACATGGCTTGAGAAGCCATTCTGGGAATGTAGATGAATAGAATGTATGAACCTTGATTTTTTGCAGGTCAACAGTCTAAGGCAGGAGCTTCAGATATTGGCATCTTCAAACCGATCAGTCACCATTGTCACTGCAACTCAAGCTGGTACTGATTATATATATATATATATATATATATATATATATATGTTATGATTACTTACTTTCAAAGACAAACCCCTCTTTGTAGAGAAATTGTGGGAGACGATTAATCGCTCGATCGTCTTTTGTTTATCGGTATTAGTTTTGGATTTTAGCTCATATTCTCTGACTGATCTCATCCGAGAGGTGGTCCTGTGCTTTCTAGCATGTATCTTGCTTTGACTTCTCTAAAGCTTTCTTATCCTCTCTTTTTTAAAAATAATAATCTAATTTCCAATCCCAACAGGACATATTTTTGTTAAGATATTTAGTAATTTCAGCTTTTTAGAAGCTGGAAAAAGGTCTGCCTAGTATGGATTAGAAAGATGCTTTCTAAGCTTGATATTTTCTGTGAACTTTTAGAATTCG
Source organism: Urtica dioica subsp. dioica (assembly GCF_054948205.1). NCBI lineage: Eukaryota > Viridiplantae > Streptophyta > Magnoliopsida > Rosales > Urticaceae > Urtica > Urtica dioica. The sequence continues at coordinate 50,147,107 of NC_142758.1, forward strand.
TATTCAATCAGAGTATATCAAGGTCTCAAGTTACTATTTTTTTTATAATTCAGGTACGGGCAAATATGGAATAATTGTTATTACATTTGTGTTGGGATACGGCTACATTCGGTGGAAGGTATATTTATCTTTAACGTTTCTGTTGATAGGGTTTTATTGTTCTGTTTTTCTTTTCAAGTCTGTTTGGAATTTCAATTCCAAGATTTTCATTATTATTGAACATTGATATTCAAACTATCCTACGGAGTATAACAGGTTTTAAATTATCTGTGGAATACCTTGAACACACCCATGGTAATTTTATTCTAAAGCTCAAAATAGTCCCAAATTGGTTGCACCGCTTCTCTTTTGTCTAGTCGACTTGGTTTAATTAGTTTCATGGTAACTTAAAATGGCATTAGCAGGAAAGTGCCTGTTATATGAGGATATATGATGCAGCACAATTTTTTTTCTAATTAAATTAAATTTTCTAATAAATCTAATTTAATTAGGAGAACATTGTAAAGAGATAAAAAAAAAAAATTATTTTCTTACTTTTTTTGTGCCCCCCCTTTTTTATTTTATTTTACAGGGATGGAAACTACCTGATATGATGTTTGCGACAAGGCGTAGCTTATCTGATGCATGCAATTCTATCTCGAAACAACTTGAGCTTGTTTACTCTTCAATTGCGGTTCGTCTTAATTCTCTTCTTTCAACAGATTCGCTCCAATTTATTATGATTATTTAGTTTTTTTTTTCATAATAGAACTGCATAATTATCGTTTTGTAAGCTAGGTCTGACTCGGCGGTGTTTTTCTCTGTTTTCCCAGGTTACCAAGAGAAAGTTGTCTTCACAAATTGACGGGATCGATCAAACCTTGACGGAAGCTCTTGAAATCACCTCAAGTACGCGGCAAGAGGTAAATCTTGGTGTAAAAGCTCATATTTGTCCCCCTCCTTTTTATTTATTTATTTTTTCCTGCATGGTTATTTAGACATTTTATTTTGCTGTTAGGTTTCCGAGCTACGTGGAAGAGCAGATGATATCTGTTTAGATGTTAGAGAAGTTCACGAGACGCTCCAGACTATAGTGAGTCATTATTTTCAATCTCTACTAAAGTTTTTCTTTTTTTGTATAGTTTATTTATGGATGTGAAGTTCAAGACTGACTCCTTTTTCCCTGACGTGGTGATACACACAGGAATCTAGAATTATGAGCATAGAAGGCAGACAGGTATATATAGTGTGTCTTCGATATCTTTGTGTTTTTTTTTTTTAATAAATCTCTGAAGAATTATTTCTCTTTTCCAAAGCCTGTTGCTTAATTTTTTGTATTATAATTTATGTGTGTAGGAAATTACAACTAAAGGAATAATGCGACTGTGTGATGTAGCCCGGAATTTAGAAAGTGAACAGATTAATCAAAGCCCGGTAAGCTTTTATTTTTGAAACTGGCTTGTGTGGCATTTTTACTCTCTTATTTGTTTTCTTAAAAAAAAAAAAAAAATTCTGATGGCATTTTGGGTGGTTTAATATGTTGAAACACACACAAACATTGAACGTATCATTTACCAATTGTTAGGAGTGAACCACAGTTTCGCATTCAAGTACTTCCAGTTCATAAAAAAAACTAATTATTTGTCAATTTTTTTTTCCCCGAAACGCACAGGCATTGCCATCAAGCTCCTCAAGACCAGCTATTGAACTACTGCCAAGTTCACCTTCTGTGGTAAGTCCATGAGTAACAGAATCCCTATTTATTCTTAAACTTCCAGCTTAGTGAATAAGTTCGAGCTTCATTCTTGGCACTTGAAACTGGTTTACATGCATTTCCTCTTGCACTTTTTGTGGGTCATATGTAGAGATAGGAATTCGGTTAACCATTACCTTAATTTTCAGTTAAGGTCAACCTTTACCCAAATTTTTTTGGTTGACTGGTTTTATTTTTATTTATAAAACCAAAATAACTTAAAAAGTCTAATTTATACTAGAAAAAAATTATGCAAAATAGCAAAGGTTTAAAGTAATCTTGCAAAATAGTCATGATTATCAGTTTTTAAGCAAAATAATCTGAAACTTTTTTGACATTGTTTCTAACCTTTTTTTTTTATTTTTTTTTATTTTTTTTTATAATGTATACAGGGTATTTACCACTGAATATAAGTTGACAAACAGAAGTAAAATTTTTATTGCCACTTGATTTCTTTTTAACATTTTTGTAAAATTTGGCCATTTAACCATTTTCTGACAAACCCTGCTTAATCGAATTGGATTTAGCTAAAAGACCTTCTAAATTATCACTAAATTTTTTTCTCGATTTTTTTTACACCGACAAAAGCAAGCGAGTCCTATGACAAATGCTTTTGCACGTGTACTTTTTCTTACTATTCGAACTACAAACTCTATATGTTCTATTGCAGCCTGGGATTGCTCTACTTTCGGAACCAGAGTCTCCATCTTATTCCAATGGATCACGCACGGTTCGAACAAACAAATACGAGACAATATTTTTCATATATATATGCTATTTGCAGGACAGAACTTAACAACCACTAGAAATTATTTGTATTTCAGGAAGGTAATGGGATTTCGAAAGTGCTTGGCGCTTCAGACAACAATGGAGTTCCTAATGGGAACGGTGCTTCGGAAGAGCCGGGAAATGTAACACCGAGCTCTGGTATATTTGGAATGAGATTCCCTGGCTATAGAGGGCCTATTTTTTCGAGAACACTTAGCGCAAGCGCGGCAAATATACTCGACCAAACACGATAGACCACCAGTCAAAGACTCTGATGACGGTCGTCTGTTTATACGTAGCAATAAATAAATATCGCTCTACATGGCTCTTATTTTATTTTATTTTTCGTGGGAGAGTATGGAGATTGATTCTCGGACACTCCCGAAATGTAGGAAAATTTTTTTCCGAGCCAAATTGATGGGCACAATTGGGGGTGCTAAATTTTTGTAGATTGGGTAGGATTTATCTCTCAAAAATCAATTTTATTTTGTCATTAGCATTTATTACTATTTTCCTTTGTCACCCTGTAAGAACCAAGGATTATATGAGGTTCTTCTGATATATCGGTTACTAACTACTATATTGATTGGTATCGTATAAAAATTTCAATACCGAATATTTTACTGATATACCGCTTATCAAATAGTATCTTATAACAAGATATAATTAAAAAAAATATAATATCCAATTAATGAATTGGTTCTCATATGCTATATAGTTAAGGTCAAGACTGAACTCAAAGAACACTTATCATAAAATAGTTTTCAAATGCTACAAATTTAAATTTAAGAGGACAACATGTTTTAATAAGAACCATGTATTATAATTTTTTACGAATATATATATATATATATATATATATATATATATTATATAAATTTATATGTATATTTACTTGTGTAGTTTGGACAAAATTCTGCTTAATATAATAAAATGACACGTAGTAAGAAATTTTAATATAGCAAAACGCTAATAGAGTAGAGTATGGGTATCTTATGATCTATATTCAAATTTCTATTCATTTTAATCAAATCAAGAATTAAATAACACCACAAAATTAACTTAATAGGTTGGGTTAGATACACAAATAAAGCTTTTATACTATAAACTAACTCTACCACCAACTTTTGAACTTTTATATAAGAAATACCATCTTAATCAATTTATTTCGAAGAACTTCGTATTTATTATTCATTTACTCTTTTAGCCATATTTTGAGTTACGAGTGGGACGTTTTCATCATCACAACTTTCATTGAAACGCCAATTTTGAGTTTGTTTCATCGAGTATGTTCTTATGATTTGTTTGGTGGTAGATGAGTCGAGTTCTTCGATGATTTATAGAACATAAAACCATCAAGGACAATTATCAAAATTTTAGTTAAATCGATAGTTTTATAATTTTGAGAGGTAACTAGTAGATTTGTATGTTTGAAACTCCTATCATATATTGAAATTTGTCTTTTTATAAGTGGAAATTATATATAGTAGCGTTTTTTTTAGCAATGGGTTTCCTACAACATTACGAAAAACAACGGATTTTAAATGGGATTAGTTGTTTTTGTCCTTACTTTGTTTATTTTTCAGTTGCTCTTAGGTTTTTCTCCGGCCATGGCTTACTTTGTCACGCTGATTGTTGTTGTCCAATAAACTTAACGTATATAATATACGACATACAATATAGATATATAATTTAATCAGTAGCATATATATAAATCTCTATCATATATTTTTATCTAATCACATACATACTACATACTATTTATTATATACAGTATACAGATTATGTGATTGTGTATACAATATACTGACAATGATATTATTATATACTGTTAGCGTTAAAATAGAGCGTCGGAGTTACGGCGACATCGGAGACATTGTATAAAATAGATTGATAATATGATTATTGTACAATATTAGTGGCGGTGTGGAGCTCGGTGCGTCATTGCATCGCGTATATCTTGATTTGTATATTGAGCGAGTTGAATAAGGACAGTCCTGAATAAGTAAAATACTTCGTTTTCGTAAAGTTTTAAAAAAAATCCGCTGTTTTCGTAAAGTAGCAACCAAAATCCGCTGTTTTCGTAATTTTCCCTTTTTTTATAACATGCCCAAAATCTCAGCTCAAACAAGTTTGCACCTATGGGCCTAACCGAGGCCCATTAACCGAGTAGCGCTCAATTCTCTTCCCAAAACATCTCCGATCGTTCCCGCCATTTTATTCTATCATCGTCGTCCCATTCATTACCGCGCGAACAAAAAGTAGGGTTTTTCTGAAATCTGAAAAATCGAAAAAAAAATAAAATTCCATGGAGTCCGTTCGATCTAACAGGAAATCTTTTGCAAACGAAGCCGTTTCTCTCTCCACTCTCCCGCTTTACCGTGACGCTCCGACTCTCGAGGTCCGTCTCGAAGATTTCGAGCTTTTTGCCTTGGATCGCCTCAGAGGTAATCTCTCTCACTCTATCTCTCTTCAAGTGTTCTTTTGTGCTCATCGCGTTGTAATTTTTCCTTTCCACTCTGGATCTGTAATTTTTTGGTTGTTTAGGGTAGAGTTGTTGCTCTTGCGCCGAAAACGAATCTCTGATGTTAATTGAGCGAGTTTTGAGTTCATTCTTACCTAGAATTAGTTATTTTGAACCAAGACGCGATGAACTAGCTTGTTTCCCAGACTACTTGATCGATAACTAAGAGTTTTAATTTTCAATTCTTAGCTCATCATTGGTTTAGCCCTTCAGTGAAGGATTTTGGTCTTCGAACCACAGTCTAGGTAGAGGATTTACAATTTTTGCACTGAAGAAAAGACTGTTTAAATCATTGAAATTATTGCTTGTTTTCAGTGCTTAAAGGCATTTCTGATGGATTGTCCAGAGGAAGGAAACCCGAAGAAATGGAAAAATTGGTAAACAAATTGCGTTGAATGAACTTTCTGAAGGTTCTTGAGATTTTTTTAATTTATTCTTTTTTTTTTGCAGGAAGAAAATCTGTGGAATACAAACATGAAACATCAAGACGTTTCTCAGGCTCTCAACAAGGATATTATCTCACATTTTGTTCTCCGCCTTGTATATTGCAGAACGTAAGAGCTTTTTATTCCTTCTGTTTCCTGAATCTATTTTTTGCCGGGGAAAATAATATCTCACTTTTTTAGCTTTATATTTGTATTCAAGCGAGGAGCTGAGGAAATGGTTTCTTTCCACGGAAACCTCTCTCTTCCGTTACCGTTTTCGGCGGGAAAGTCCCGAAGTTCAGGTACGTATTGCAAATTCCATACAGTTCTTCATGGCATATTCTCTTCATCAATCAAATACGCATAATTATACGAATGCGTGTGTGATTTTTTCAGCGATCGTTTATGGCTGAATTTGATCTTCCCTACAAGGGAGTTAGCAGTTCAGAATTTGAGGTGAGGTCCATAATTTTTAAGTGTTTTCCATTTAGTACGAACAAAATTAAGTTGTTTTTTTTTTTTAATAATGCCGTTTTATGTGCTTTACTCTACAGAGTGTAAAAGACAAGTTAGGCCAAGTTGCACGATCCATTGGCCAGGCTTTGCCGACAGGTAGGACTAGATGGCTCGCTGAAGTGTTGCAATTCTTCAAGTTATTGACACCCTTCTTTTTTGTATTCTATTCTTTATGTATGTTTTTTTAAGCAACATGTATGCTTACTAATACATTTTCAAAAGAAGATTACTGATTCTGTTTTTATCTTTTAAATTAGTTTTCTAATTTATTATTATTATTTTTAATTGCTATTATTCATTGCTGTTTCATTACTCGGTTCTCATTCAGTTTCCCTTTTAATGTTTCATCTTTTGCAGATGAGACCATATTCTACAAGGTATATCTATCGCCGTTCTCTAACGCATCATTTTTTGTTTGAGACATTTAAGTCTTCCTTTTGTTAGTTCTTGCCATCAATTTCTTACTAGTTGCTAATTTTCCAATACAAATTTCAACTGGCTACAAAGAAAAAAGAAGTTTAATGTGCCTGGGATTGAGTTGATGATAATTTTTGGTCAATGTTGTTTGCTTTGGCTTCTCATCCTCTCTCCAAATGAAGGTGCCTTTTGAAGAAGTTCCAGAACTGATCGCTGGTCGTCGAGTGTTCATCCATAAGGGTTATGCTTATATCGCTTCCAATCAGGTTACTGTTTTTACTTTCTATGAGCTTGTCTAACACAGTGATGGAAAATCTTATTTATGCTTCCTTTGTATCTTATTCTTCTCCTCTTAGGTGGTATCACTTGTAGCAACGCAGTTTCGGAGTCATCTATCAAAAGCACTCATTTTGACAAACAGGTTATCTTATACTATTCAATTAACTATCTTGTGTATTTTTGTCGTTGCGCCACAATGTTTTCATGTTCTCAGTTGTCTCACCTAACTTCCATTGATGTCTTTTTTTTTTGTTATAAGTATGATTGCTAGAATGTTGACATCGGTATTAAAATTTTAGCATATTTGGCATGCAGAAAGTGGACATCTACAATAAGAGAACAAGAGAAGGATCGGTTGGCACCTGTGAGTATTTGGTTGAAAAACTTGTATGTTGAAAAGTCGATTGTTTGTAGTTGCGAGCGCTTGATATTTTCTTCATGCTATTTAGATCGTAGAAGCATTATGCACAAGCTACTTGGGTCCTGACTACTCTCAGGTATGTCACTATAGCAAACTAATACTCTGATGATAAATAAGTAACAGTATTAATGGTGATCAGTGTTCCATTCGGTTCTATACTTCTGCAGCCTAAAGGGTTTTCGGAGATTTCATTGAATGACCTTGATGAATTAGCCAAGAGTTCATTTCCTCTCTGTATGCGACACTTATTTGATAAGGTAACAAATCGAAAGAGAAATCAAACCCATATATCTCGTGCAGTCTATGATATTTTCATGTTCATTCTCTATGGTACTACTCTTTACTAGTAGATTAATTGCACACCCTTTTCATGCAGTTGAGAGAAGATCATCATTTGAAGCACGGAGGGCGATTGCAACTTGGTCTCTTCCTCAAGGTAGTCTCATTATCTGATCTAATTATGGCGCTTGTGTTATGTACTTTCTTACTGGTGTCTCTAACCATGGTTGCAAATTGGTACTTTTGGCTCTGGAAAATTTGATTTTACGAGTACTTACTCTTTCAAGGCAATAAATATAAATGAATTGTCTATGGCATTTTGAACTTGTTTATTTATTTAGTCCTTTCTCGAGTCTACATATTTACATCGAGTATATTTTTAATTGTTTTTGCACAGAGTGTTGGGTTAAAGCTAGATGACGCGCTTGCATTTTGGAGAGCTGAGTTTTCGCAAAAGGTGAGTGATGGTACTGAAGAAGCACTTTCTGTATATGGTCTAGCTTATTGATGTCTCCTTCCCCTTTACTTAGATTGTTAAAGTATATATTTCCTTTTTATAATTTATTGCAACTTCTAACATTAGTCTTATCGGTCATTCTAAGTTCTAACAACAAAGAAATACGATTCAATCTGATCTCTCTATGCAGGTTGGTGCTGAGAGGTTCGATAAAGAATATGCATATGGCATACGCCATAACTATGGAAAAGAAGGGAAGAGAACGGTAAGACTTAGCTCGTCTTTTTTAAAGGGCAAAGCACAAGTTTTAGCACGTCGATTTTTTTAAGGCATAGCACAAGTTTTCTGAAATTTTGTGATTTGAGTTTGAAAGTGTTTATTGTAATGGAAATTGTAGGATTACACACCTTATTCCTGTCATAAGATTATATCTTCGACTCCCGCTGTCGGAGATCACCATGGGTGCCCTTATCGTCATTTCAGGTTATTTCTGTTACTCAATCTGATTATTTGATGTTTCGGTTCTATTTTTTTTTATTTAATTTATTTCTAAGGTTTCGATCTAAAAATATTGATGACACATGTCATGAACATCTATAAGATTTTTCGTCTTCTGATCTTCGAGTCGTTTTCATAGCCCGCATATGAGAACGGGAACCAAATGCTTTAGCTTTTCTTTTCTGTACTTGTCTACGAACTACCAACACTTTTGGATAGACATTTTTATTCTTTGCTTAATCCACCTGATTTGTTCAGATTCGAGTCTCTTTTGTTTCATACTAAACATTTATCCATATTTCTCTGTAACAGTGAAGAAAATCTGAGAGCTGCTCTTAGTAAAATGGGAGTTAACAGCAGATCAATGGAAGACGTTATGGACAAAGTGCAAAACAGACATTATCAGGTCATTATCAAACTACCTTTGCTCATTCAATACTGCTTCCGAATTGTTATTTAATTTCGTGATTGGATTGACTCGAATATAGTTGGCTTGCACATTGACGTTTGAGGCTGTTCATGGGTCGTCCTGTGATTCCGGGATTAACCATCCGAATCAATATTTTAGTGACAGCCAAAAAATACTCCAGCAAAAGGTATAGAGACCCCTGAATCGCTTGACCCACATTCAAAATTGGTTCCACTTTCACGTGTAGTAACCAGAGTACTCTTTTTTTTTTTTTTTTTTTTGGCAGAGCCAATCAAGTGTCTAAAATAGACCCAAAAAAAAAAATTCAGAGCCGGGGTGAGAATTCAATACACACAGCGCTATGGGACCCACTTTGTAGGTGTGTGCACATTTCTTTTCACACTTGTCGTCTTTATGTTTTTGGGGGGTTTTGGCTCTCTCTCTCTATAGAGCCAGATTGGTTATTGAGCCAGTTGTGGGAGGTTTAAAATATACAATATGAAATCTTTATACCCTTCTCTTTATGTATTTATTTTTATATTTATATATATTATTATATATATACACACACTCTTATTTTACTTTCTCTTAATGGTTGTACACCATCATCTTTTCACTATGCATGTCTGATATGAGCTTCTTTTTTTTGTTTTCCTTTTTTCTAATTAACTTTAAGTTTATTCCTTATCATCTGCTACTTGGTATCAATCGCTTTTGCCTAAATTATACTAAATGAGCATTTCTACTTTAGGAAGAGAATGAGTGTTTAGAGCCTTTACTTTACATTTATTATATGCATTTTTATGCAAAAGCATCTTAGTGTAATGGTTCATTCATATATTTGATTAAACTGCTGGTTTTTTTTTTGTTTTTTTATTTTTATTTTTATTTTTATTTTTTGGTGTGTCTGGTGTGTGTGTGTAAAGCTCAGTTTGTAGTTGAAATGGGTCCTCACAAATAATGAAAGTTGAAGTTCTGTTTTGTTTGGAAAATACGCTTTTACGGTATCTATATAATTGAGGAAATAAAATGTTTTTACATTAGAGAACAGGGCTGTCAGTGAAATTAAGATCTTAATTGTCATCATCAGTATTTTTTTTTTTGTTCCACAATACATTCATTCAGTTATGTGCAGGTAACTTACCGGCTATGCTGAGTGAACGGCATAATTATATATGAATATAGTAAGTACATAGGATTTCTAAAAAAAATGTACATGCCATAGATTTTTTTATGTTCAGATCCAGGAAACTAGGAATCCAATAGTTGTTTTTTTTTTTTTTTTTTTTTTTGCAGGAATATAAATGGCAAGGTTAATGACTGGTTTTTTAAAAAATTAAAATCTATTCCTTGGACTAATTTTGTTCCTTTTTCTTAAAAAAGCACTAATGTAGTAGTCTGAAAAGGGTTAAACATATGCGTGGAATATTCTATTAAAAGAAGGCGAAATGAAATGTGGCGTTATAATGTCCATGCAATAAAGGTGGGTCGTTTTAATAATTCTATGAACCAAAGATGTGGCTGTTATGAAGAAGCAATAACTTCACTGAATGGGCCAAACTCATATATAAATACATATAGGTTTATACTTCCCACTCGTATGGGACCATCTGCTTTCTGTAGGAAGCTGTATAATCGATGTATATATACGTTATACTATACATGTATATATTATAGTGAAAGTAATTACAGTCTTTTTTGTTTGAGAAAGAAACGTGTAGTGAATAGGACGTTCACTTGGAAAGGTCCTCTCTCTCTCTCTATATATATATATATATATATAATTTTTTTGTAATAAAACTTTCTAAAATTTTACAAATTTATGCACGTGCTTTTTTGAGCGAATGTTTTTGCACAAATAATTCATTCTTATTATAGAAAGAATCAAAGAAATGGATGAATGTAAATGAAGGAGAGGTCTCCAAAAAGATTATCATACAGATAAAAGCAAAGAAGGGTTTCGAATAAAATTATGAATATGTCAACTTTATTGATGTGTTTTTCTGGATAGTCCTTCTCCACCATGTTTCCATTTTATTGCTTTGATGTCATTATTGATAGTTTAACGGAAACAGATAAGGGTTATGGATAGGCTCGTTTATATAATAAAAAGGGTGCTTTAGCTAATTAGCTTTTTTTTCTTTTTAAAATTTAAAATTGTGAAATAGCAACCGTTTTAATAATATTTGGTAATTAGTCAATTCTTGATGTAATAAAACAAAATTGCTCCTTTTTTTTTTCCTCTTCATTCATTACAAAAATAAATTAAATGAAAACAATTTATCTATACCTCTCCCTCTCTCTTCGTCACATTTAAACCATAGCGGAAGTTAAAAACAACAATATTGCAATTAGTAGTCAGTAATAATTGTTAATATGTTTTTGAAACTAGAAACAACAATATTGTCGATTATTAATTGCGGTTTTACTTTTTTTTATCTCTATCTGTGACTAAAAATGCGACGGAAATGAGAGAGATAGACAAAGAAAGAGATGATTGAAATTCTAATAATTAGAAATTTTGAATAATAAATTGAATTTTTTTAATTTTGAAAATAAATGCTAATTAATAATGGTATAAATCATGTGTCACTTCAATTTGTTGATTATTTGTTTAATATTTTTTAAACTTTGACTATAATTAAATTAACATGTTTAAAATGGTCTAATCGGTGATAAAACCCTAATAAAAAACTGAATATACATCTTCGAGGAGGAAATAAAAAAATCTTATATACCAAACTCCCATAAGAAAACATTGGAAAATACAATGATGGAGAGAGAAAAACTTCATATCACCCAATATTATACTTTGTAATTGACCAGTCTTTTGCACGCTCATGAAACGAAGCTTTTAAACTGTTATCTTCCTTTTTCTTCTTTTAACTTTTTTGTCATTTTCTTGCAGTGTTGTAGAGATACTTCTTGCATAGCAGTATATATCAATGGCAGTATGCTTGGGGTCCAAAATAATTTAGATGAGATTCGATAAAATCATGCTTTAATAAGATAAATATCATCCTCATAGATTGTTTCTTTGCCATCCATTTTCTTATTTTATCTGTGGAGTTAAATATCTTTTTTTTACCATGGCTTCTGGATAGCACCAGCCTGAAGATTGAATGCCGTTGATAGTGACAAGACCGGAGAGATAAAGTTAGAAATATTTGATTGCTTCTATTCTATTGAATTGATAATTGATTCCATTACTATCAGCGAAAGAAAGATCGCATCGTTTTCACATTAATATCCAAACTTCTCATTTTTTAGTACTAACAAACTTGTTCTTCTTCTCTTCTTAAAAAAAAATAAAAAATAAAAAACAAAAAATATGTGCGCGTAAAAAAAAACTCATTTATTTATGACCGGCCTAAAAGTTGGGCATTAATTAATTTTCAAATTTAAGACCATTTGCGTTAAGTTGGTTTTTTGGCTTGAACATATGCGACAAGTAATGTAATTAACACTTCTTTCGTAGCATGTTTTTAGTGTTATCCCAAATCTAAGCCCTACGTAGATGATAGCCAAATTAAGAGCGAGATATCTACTTAATAGAGAAGAGAAAAATTGCCTAATTAAGTCTTTAGAAGGAACTACTAAGACAGTCATATGTCTTCATGCTAATTATTTCTCTCTCTCTCTCCGCCTATTAACCATTGGTAAGAAATTAAATCTAGGTATGGTTGACTTAGTCTTTAAAGTGATATATATATATATATATATATATTTTTTTTTTTTATAAAAAAGTGATATATATATAATATATATAAATAATATATGGATTTAGAAATGTTATTATTTTTCCTCTCACACAGCTCAGAGTCTAAGAAAGACCTTCAAGGAATGTGAAACACAAGAAAATCCCATAGCTCATTTTTTTTACTTTCCTTTTGTACTTTTCCTCTCTCCATCTCTCTCTCTCATAAAAAAGTTTAAAAGTCCCTCCTAACACCCTGTCCCTTTCTTTGCCATTCGTTTATTTTTCTTTTTCTCAATTAAATAATCTTTTTCTCTTCTTCATAGACTCATCGTTCTACTTTTGCACACTACTTCTCTCATCAGTCATTACAAGGCCTACAAGGCTAAGAATAAAGATAGGTAGGTATAGGTGTATTAGGTTTAGCCATAGGGAAGAAGATTAAAAGATAACTCACATTATCCATCATCAAACGTTTTTCTTCTTTCTTCTTCTCACTCTCTCACCAATTCCCATACACAAATCCGAAAAATAAAGGGGCCGTTTAGTTTAGTTTTCTAAACTCGTTTTCTGTTTTTAAATTCTGTTTTCTAATTCTAATTTTTAAATTTAAAAAACAGATTTAGAATTACGTTTCAGAATATTTTAAATGTTGTTTGGTTATGTTTTCCATTCAATTGTATAGAGATAAAATAGAAAATAATTTTTCATTGTTTTCTGTTTTCTAAACAAATTTCAAAGAAAACAGAAACATGATTCTAAATCTGTTTTCTGAATTTATAACCAAACAGTTTTTCTAAAACTGTTTTATAGAATTTAGAATCAGAAAACAGAAAACAGGAATAGAAAATATAACCAAACGGGGCCAAAAAGTACACAGTCTCAAAATGCCAATTATTTATTCAGTCCTCCTATTTTACCTTTGGTGAAGCTATAGCTCTCTCTCTCTCTCTCTCTCATGTACTTAATGTCAGAAACTAAGAAAGTATGGCTGTGATGATCAAGATTCAAAACCAATCTCCTTTTTTTGACATCTTTTTCACTCCATGAAGTACTTCCATGGTTAGCCATAGGGAAGATTAAAAGATAACTCACATTATCCATCATCAAACGTTTTTCTTCTCTCTTCTTCTCACTCTCTCACCAATTCCCATACACAAATCCGAAAATTTAAAAGTACACAGTCTCAAAATGCCAATTATTTATTCAGTCCTCCTATTTTACCTTTGGTGAAGCTATAGCTATCTCTCTCTCTCTCATGTACTTAATGTCAGAAACTAAGAAAGTATGGCTGTGATGATCAAGATTCAAAACCAATCTCCTTTTTTTGACATCTTTTTCACTCCATGAAGTACTTCCATTGTTATTCAAGTCCACAGATTTTCAAGCTTGATCACACAATCTTACAACGGTCGGATCAGTCATAGTTCCTCTCTGCTTTGCTTCTCCAAAGGTATAGTACCTCCCATGATTCTTTTTGCTTTTGTTTTGTGAGACCTTTTTCTTATTATTATTTTTTTTTTCATTTTTTTGTCCTTTTTTTTTATATATATATTTGTTTAGGATGTATGAAAAAGACTGCAATTTTGGGGCATCCTTTGGTCTCTTTATGTTGCAATTAGGCTGATCCTGATTTCTTTGGAAATATAAAGGGTAACGATATTCTAGAAGAGTTGGTTCTCTCAACAGTGACATTTTGAAACCACAAAAACAGTATCAACTAGCAGCTCTGTATCTTCAGAAGTAATGCCTTTAAAGAGACGACATAATAATAATAATAATAATATCTGTCAAGAAATTTCATCAAAAGGATATGTACTTGAAAGCTTTAAAATTTCATCTGGGTTCAAGGATTTTTTCTCTTCCCTTGAAAAGGTGTGGCTGGAACGCAATAAATTGGATGATTTTTATGTGTAGTGAGTGACAATCATATCCCTTTATGAATACTTGTCATGATTATTGTGATAATATACTGTTGGTGATTGATGATTATTATATATAATAGCTCCAAGAGTAGAGACAAAGTGCAGGTAGTTAGTTAGTGAAGTCTTCACCCTTGGCTTGTAGAGGAGACAATAAAAAAAAAAAAAAAAAAAATTAAAGCAATCTAATTAAGCCATTAAAAGTTTTTATCTTGACCAATTTAACCTTCCTTGTAGTTCAAGGCATTGTGCTTAATTACATGTTACATTTTTTTTTCCATTTCTTTCTCAAGCAGGAAATCAATGGGTGGAAAAGAAAGGTTGATGGAAGAGAATAACATAAGCACAAGCACATAATAAAGATAATTTTTTTTCCCGCCTCCAAAAGAAGAAGAAGAAGTCGGTTGACTTGCGACGCAAGAAAACATGGACAAGATCGCGAAGCTGAAGGATTTTGTGGGCCCGAGCGGTGAGCCATCGCCGTCGTCGAAGAGGGCGAGGAGCGGGGCCCACGTGGCTTCGTGCCTTGTGGACGGGTGTGATTCGGACTTGAGCAAATGCAGAGACTATCACCGGCGACACAAAGTTTGCGAGGCTCACTCTAAGACCCCAATTGTCACAATTTGTGGCCACCAACAGCGATTTTGCCAGCAATGTAGCCGGTAAAATTTTATTACAAGTTTTTCTTTTTCTCTTCTTTTTTTTTGCAACAAATAAACTTTGAACTACCATATATTGTCAATGTCACTTGTGTTTTTTTTTTTTTTTTTTTTTTTCTTTATCAAAGTGGTCTAAAAGCTATTGATTTCTTTTTTATATAATATAAAAAGTATTCTAGGTTTTGCTGTGAAAAAAATTAAAATTTGTAGTCATTGAACCAACATATCTTATCTTATCTTGTCTTTTTTTTAGAAGAGTCGTGTTGAATTGATTTGGTAGTATTTAAAAAAAAAAAAAAAAAAAAAAAAAAAAAACTGAAACGTTAATATTTCCTTGAGGAAATTCAACACTAAACAATCTAAAACCTGCATACGAACTTAAATAACTTTGTTTTAAAGCTTAAATCTTGCTTTAAAAAATTTAAAGTTAAATTTTATTTTCATGTTTATATGGTTAGAAGATAATTTAATCATTTTGATTTATTAAAGGAGAATACTAAAATCCTTTAATTAAAATCTCTTAAAATTATTTGTTTGAGAATTATTTTACCAAACAAACTTAATTTTTACAGGTCAAAACTTTTAATGACTTATAAAAATATGCTTTGGTCTATTATACACATACATAGCCCTATACCAAGAATTAAATCATAGATGAGTGATTGAGAAAAACACGTGTTTGTTTGTGACCACTGAAAAAAAAAAAAAAAAAAAAAAGGTTTCATTCTTTGGGTGAGTTTGACAATGAGAAGCGAAGCTGTCGGAAGAGACTCGACGGACACAATCGCCGGAGAAGAAAGCCTCAACCAGACTCTTTGACCTTGAACCCTACTTTTCATCAAGGTACTCAATTCTTTTTTTCATTTTTATTTTCCATTTCTTTTTCAAAATCGTCACTTGTGGATTTTATTTTTGATTTTTTAATTTTTTTTAAAAAAATTTCCAGGCACGAGATTCCCGCCTTTTCACAGCCCGCAAATGTTCCCGAGCTCGGCGCTGGCCATGAGCTCCAACTCCGAGGGCGACACGTGGCACTACAGCAGCCAGTCCACGATGTTCGCGCGGACAGAGTACCCGAGCCGCTCCGCGTTGTCTCTCTCTCACCATCAGTCCGACGTGGCCGCTTCCTGTGGGGCCCAGAGAGCGTTTTTCTCCGATTGGAGCTCCAATTGTGCTCTCTCTCTTCTGTCATCCACGTCACCACCTTCTTCGGCCCAGGCCCAAACTTTTCAGGCCCAAGCCCAAAATATCGCTTCCTCTATTCGTTCTTCTTCTGGTTTGGCGGTACAAAACGACAATGCGAGCCAAGACTACTTGTTCCGTATTGGGCCTGATGGGTCGTCTTCGTCTAGTGGGCCCAATCACCACTATCGCTTGCCTCATTGAGTTTTAATTATTAAACGTGTTTAAAAAATTAATTTTTTTTTTTTTTTTTTTTGGTATCTAGCATAGTTGTTAATTCCACTTGATGAAATTTCCACTGGTAGCAAAACTTTTTTTTTTTTTTTTTCAATTGAATTAACTTGTGACGTGAACACATTTGTTGGTTGGTTGGTTGGTGGGATTTGGCAAGGAAGTTGCATCTGAAAAGAAGAAGCAAAAAAGAAAGTGTTGATATTTTTTTACCCAAATGTTATTTTATGAAGATGTGAATATAATGAAAATATTGTTTTTGTTAAAACATTCTAATACGACTACTAGAAAGTCATTTATATATGATTATATATTATAAGTGTGTACGACATGTTCATATGGATTCCATGTGATTAACTTTTTTTTTTTTTGAATAATCGCATGAAACTTCCATTAGAAAATGGGTAAAATACCCATTAATACATGAGAATAATATCTTAAACACAACTCGAACTTAGGTCGGAAAGAAACTAACACTAAGTACAGGTCTTCGCTCATCTTGTGCACACTTCCGTCAAGAGGAGAGATATGAAACACGTGAAAATTCGAGCACTCATTTGGCTCTTTCAATAAACTCAAAATGGTTGATGGAAAGGTCCCACAACTGCAGTTCGATGACTATGAAGAAGATAATTCTTCAACCTGAATAGACAAAACTCTAACAGGAAGTCCAAAATGGGATGGTGGAAAATGGCTAATCCATTTCGAATAAAAAAAAAAATCAGACAAACACCAAAATAAAAAAGTACATTCAACATCCAAAACAGGAAAATAAAAAAAATTAGACTCAAAACTATAACGCAAGTTAATGAGATCTCTCTTATACCCAATGCATAGACACCAAATTCCAACCCACACAACAACAAAACTCACACCCCAGATCTTGGCACGCCAGGGCTTGACCTCGTGGACGGCAAAGTGACGGACTGAACGGCAACGGCTTCATCAACGAGAATCAGATCTACCGAAGATCGAGTAGGATCCATAACTAGATCAGAAATTTCAGATCTGGTCGTCAAACTGAGCAGCCCTGCAAAATCCGTCGTCGTCAAAGACTCCTACACCATCAACGATGAAAGAGATCAAGCGTCTCCAGTACAACACATCCGGCAAAGTCGAAGCAAGTCGGCGAACTCCAAAACCGACGTCGGAATCCGATGGAAGCGAGGATGAATAAAGAGAGCTTCAATAGATAGACGAGAGATCCTTCAATCCCCCCTCCCGGGTCGGAGCCGACCAACGCCGACGTCCATCTCCCACGAGGGAAGTGACAAAAGCTTCAAAGAGAGACTAAGTTTTTCCCAGATCTGGAGAGGTGGCTAGGGTTTATTTTTTATTTTTTATAAACCTCCATGTGATTAACTTCTAACCGACCAAAATTCTTGTGTGCGAACAGATATACATATATAGAGAGAGATAAAATGCGGCAATGTTGTTAGATTGTCAATTAAATTTTCTTAAAGTTAAAGCTATTACGCAATGTGTACGCTAAATAACATTTGTGAGAAATATTACAAAATATAATATTTATAACGCGGGAATAAAAAAATTTGCACGGAAATAATAAAAAAAGCGAATATAAGAAATTAGATAGAGATAAACTGAATAACAAATGAAAAGTAACACAAAAATAAATCTAAAACCGGAAACAACAAGGAAAGAAAAACGGAAGACGTTGATGACCGTTCAACGGTTTCCTTAAACCTTATATTACTCTCACACGAGTGTTGGAGTTATTTAACGATAAGCCTCCCAATATACAACGACGTTGAGAAGAATTTTGGGAGGAGTTATTTAACCAAACCTCTAACAAAACCAATTATCGGTTATAAAGGAAAACAAAGTGTTTTCGGGAGGAGAAGAAAGTAGAGAGAATTGTTTTCTTGATGTGTGCTTCGAATGAGAGCCCGATGCCTCATTATGTATCCAAAGGTCTGAGAGTGGCTACACGAATTTGAACCATAAACCGTTTAGCCTTTATGGCTTTTAATATCATTAATTCTCGTTAAATGCCTTAAACAACCATGGAACACGTTCATGTCCGTTTTCGTTGAAGTGCAAAAATCAATGCATTAATTGCACGGTTACACAATTCTATAATTTTATTCCCAACATAACAAAAGAGTTATTTGTGGAATTAAAACAAGTTCAAGCCCAAGCCTAGTGCGGCTCGGCACGATTAGACGGCGGCGGTGCCTGTGCAGTGGACTTGTGCTAGCCTAAGCCTTTGACCCTTTACAAAACTCGGTCACCTTTGGAACCAGAGTCTTTTTAACAAGTTTGTTATATAAGCTCGCATATTTATTCATTCTTTCTCGATGTGAGACTCTTGTATTCACTTCTTACATAGCTTAATGTGTTTATTTAAGCATACATTGACCATCAATTTATCATTTATTATAACTTCGAATCTGGAAAACTAATAATCGATATTATACATTTTTTTTATGTAAGGAATAAGAATACGATAGAATTACTCAATTCCATTGAGTGGACCCCACGCAAATCATTCTCTAAAATCAACAGCTCACATACTAAATACTCTTTATCATCCATTATTCTCGTTTTACTTGAGATCATATAGAATATTCATACACGAATTAATAAATAAACCTGAGAGTGGTATCCGTGATCATGAAACCTAGCTAATTGGCTCACGTGTAGAAGCATTTGCCTTGCAAAATATTATTAAAGTATTCTCTTTACTTTTTAATGCACTGTTTTAGATAAATGTTGTCGTCTAAGTGTAAGTAAGATCACCAAAATGGCCAAGAAAATATTATTCTTTTTTAAGTGAATATGGCAAGCAAGCCAACTTTATTTAGGCTCTCCGAAAACGAAAAAAATAAAGAAGAAAAGAACACGATTAGACATGAAACTATTATCCACCTTACTATAAGTGGCATCAATTATTCAATAGTCCATGACTAGCACTGTTAATATATCTTGGATCCTTGTAACATATTTTGAGTTTCGACCAAATATGATATTCTCTAAGGATTTATTTGCGCACATTGTTCGCCATTGTAAGAGTTTTGTTTTAGGATTCTAAACTAGTCCAATTTCATTTTTTAGGCACGCATATTAATTAAGAGATATGATCGGATATTGTTGTTATGTGATCTTGTGGGTTTTACTCTCTATGATTAAGTACAACTATATCATTACTAAAGTCAATGCATTGACTTATTCAGTCCAAGGTCTTAATATGTGTTTTGACTTGCGCGTGCGATATTTGTGTCTCGAATCCACGTGTCATTGTGGTAGCAAAAGTTGGGATAGGCTTAGGTTGTTATTAATTTTGTTATATAAGATGGATTATGGATATACAATTATGCGGCTATAATAATTACAATTGTAATATCTTATTATAATAATTATTAATTATCCTACGTTCGATGCTGGGCCTACGCATATGGGCTTTTTAGTCATAGCCCGAGCACTGGGCCCACTAAGATGTGACTCCCTCCTTTAACTTTAAAGACAGCTTTCCCAAACTGGAATGTGGGCCCACTCTTCATTAACGCTTGAGGCTGACACTGCCTTTCCCAAAATAGAAACTATTTGACATCGCCACAAAGTACTCTCGTGGGACCCACCACTCAATTACAGCCATTGGATCTGCGTCCATCAAAGTGTGGTCCCCACACAAACAAATCATTTAATTCCCATTCCCACTTTCTTCCTACTTTTTTTTTTTACACGTTTAAATTAGGTGTATAATAATACATGTATAAAAAGGTTTTAAATAAAGCAGAATGTAACAAAATTTACAATTGAAAACCATGAATGAATATGAAGTGATAATAGTAAAAAAAAAAAAAAAGTGATACACGACGAGTACTTTTTCATTTCGAAATTCCTATGTTTATACTAATTGTGGACTTTGTTATAGTTTTTCTTATTTAGGAACAAAATATTGGTATATTTGTGGAGTGTGTGTAATACCATGTATATTGTACCGAGGTGGTAAAATGTAAAACTATAGCTATGTTTTATATTGTTAGTCAATAAGTAAAAAAGAAAAAAAGGAAAAAAAAAATATGTAAGTGTGATCCAGATAGTAATTATGGGAGATATTGGTTGAAAATAAGACAAGAAGGTAGTGGTTCGCAATCACTATCACATCACAATTTCTTTTTCTCTGGCTTCATCGGATCAGCATCTTTTTTATATTATGTGCATTACAATATAATGTGCATATATATATATATATATATGTATATGTATATTACATACGTATAGGCTTTGATTTCATGTGTACTTGTTATCTTCTAGAATGTGTAGTATATCTATTAGAGAAGTGAAAATGATGAATAATTAATTTGAGATTTGACCGTGTAATATATTTTGACAAGTTGAATTATAGCATTTTGAAATAGTGCACCACATCGTATTAAAAGTTACTACTTCGTTTATTAAAACGAAAAATTCCATCATATACTTGGAAAAATAATTAGGCAATAATTAAAAAAAACTTAACGTTCAGTGCGCGTCTAAATTGAGAATTTCACTAAAAATATGTCATAATTTAAAAATGGAGACATATTGGAAAACAAAAGAACTCACGTCCAACTGTCATTCAAAATCAAGGCGTAGGCCAAAACCAATACTTATGATCATTATTTGTAGACGACGACATAAATATACACTACTACAAATTAACATATTGGGTGCGTAAGAATATTAAGTGCGACATGTCACACCTAATAGTCGCACCTAAGCTCATATTAGGTGCGACATGTCGCACCGGATACTCGTCCGGATGACTAAAAATTTCGCTAATGTTTAGTGTTATTCGGTGCGACAATGTCGCACCTAATATGAAATTGTCGCACCTATTAGGTGCGACAAATGTCTCACCTAATACCTTTCGGTGCGACAAATGTCGCACCCAATGAGTTTTAAAATTAAATTTGTCAGCGAATTTCGCCGAATTTTTTTTTTGATCTAGGATTTCATATTGGGTGCGACATTGTCGCACCCAATATGATTATTAGGGTTTTAAACCCAACTTTCCACATTTTTTCACACATTCACTCACTCTCTCTCTCTCACCTCTCACAAGGTCTCTCTCTCTCAGCCAGCCCCCGCCGCCGTCCTTCCCCGCTCCGCCGCTGCCGGCCCATCCTGGTACGTCCCCATCTCTCTCTCTATATCTAACCGGCCGTCTATCACCGTCTCACTCTGTCTCTCTCTCAGCCAGTCCCCGCCGCCGTCCCTTTCCGCTCCGCCGCTGCCGGCCATCCCTGGTACGTCCCCCTCTATTTCTCTCTCTCTCTGTCTCACCGGCCATCTCTCACTCTGTCTCTCTCTCTCCCAGCCTGCCCCGCTGCCGCCTGGACCAGCCCCGCCCCGCCGCCTGGACCAACCCCCTTCCCGCCCGCCCCACCGCCGCCTGGACCAGCCCCCCACCCCGCCCCACCGCCGCCTGGACCAGCCCCCTGCCCGCCCGCCCCACCGCCGCCTGGACCAGCCCTCCGCCCCGCCGCATGGATCGATCAGCATCCCCCCCCTCTATTTCTGATTTTGTAATTTTTTTTTTTAATTTAAAAAACATATTAGGTGCGACATTGTCGCACCTGATATGTCGCACTTAGAGGTATGACTATTAGGTGCGACATGTCGCACCTAATGCCTTTTGCTACGGGTTATCCGGTGCGACGCCGTCGCACCTAATAAACTTTTAGGTGCGACATTTGAAGTAGTCGGTGCGACATTCGTCGCACCGGATAACGTTTTTTGTCCTAGTGATACCATGGATTTTCTAGAAGTTATGCAAATAAACTAATGGTTTTAAGATATTATGTGTAGCATCTATTTTTCTCGTCATTTATTCGAGTGAGTAGATATATGTTGTTGACCACATTATAATATTTTTTGGTTTTGTCTTTGCAACACAAATAATTTTTACATTTTATCGTAGCCATATGAGATCAATAGCCAATTTATCATAAAGGTGTTTAGGGTTGTTAAAATAGTCGTTTCGATACTCGATTGGTATTATGAGCTATGGGTTCCTGATCGTTGGAATCACTTAATTTTTAATACGATGCACTGACAAAATATTCTATAAGTTATGGGTTCCCGATTTTTTCGCGCGGTTGAATCTTGGTAGTGATGAATTTTAGTAATACTAAATTTTAAAAATTGAAAAAGAAAATAACAAGCTTTCATATTTTAGATATCTGAAATAATCCAATACCAAAAATATTTTAATTTTCTAAAAGTAAATACGTAACTCTATAATTTGCAATAAATAGCTTAATCCTTTTTTTAATTATAATTTCTAAATAGAATATGTAATGCTCGCTACATATATTCTACATGCATGTATTGCATGTATATATAATATATAAGAATCTTATATTAACTAGCCTTTTGAGGTTTCTTTGAATGATGTTACCTAGTGTATGATTAGCAAAATTCAATTTTCTAAGGGTCCACATTAATATGGCCAGTTCTGTAAATTTTTGGACCACATTTCACAGTCTTCATAAGAAACTTAGCTTTCACATGAAGAAGCCCATGTGATCTTGATTTTGTCTCAGCCCTTAAAAATAAATATGTTTAATAAATATATATAAAAAAAACTTAAAATGGTCCCCTACTATCACTGATGAAATTTCTATATGTATATAGATACAAGTTTTGATTTTTTTTTTCTTTTAAGTATCATATTTTCAGTCTTACGTGTGCAAAAACAGTGAGACATATCTATAGCATTATATACATGCATGTATGTGAATATATACATTATTATACATATATATGTATATTATATTTAATTTCCTGAGTCAAAGAGGAATATAAAACCGGTAAAGATCTAACAAAAAGCAACATGAAAATCCTTGTATACGTATTATATATATTGGTAATACTAACTCAATAATATAATTGTTGGCGTGTTTTCTTATATCATCGTACTAATTCCGTCTTGGTGATTCAACACATTTTGTGCACATTTTTTAAATATATATATACGTGTGTTTTAGAGAGTCAAAACTAAAAAAGAAAAGACTCATTTTTTTTTTTTTTTTTTTCCCATATAAGTCAGGCAAAATGGTACATACTCTTTTTTTTTTTTTTTTCATAATACGTGCACATATGCATGTTACATTCTAGCTACGCTTTATAAGGATAATTTTTTATTTTTTATTTTTTTTTATATAAAATTGAGCAAATGAGTCTCTTTTTTACATACTACGATATATTATACATTTATTATTTATATAACTCGGATTTCGATGTTTGTCTAAAAAATCACTATTTTTTTTTCTTTCACGAGTCATATATTCCATACAAAACATATACTTTTATTATTATTTTTACACTCTTAATCTTTTAAAACAAGTGGCACAAAAAAAAACGACGCATTGTAAAAACTCAATAGACAGTTGATTGGACATTATGATACGCAAATTAATGATTACAAAAGGTCATAATTCATAGGCTCTCATTGAAAATAGTCAAAATACATCTTCCGTTTTTATTTTTACATATATATAAAATACGTAATTCAGAAGCTAAAGGAAAATAGATGGAACATCCATATATATCCATCATGTGTGTTTAATTTTGTCAACTACGACTGGTCACAATATTTAACTATATTTATAATATAATATATTGGAGAATTATAACACATTTTGCAGTTTTTCACTAAACAAATTCTCTCTCCTTTTTTGCCATGTTCATAAGAGGAACTTTTTAATGCCTACAATTACATTGATCTTGAATTGAGAGAACAATTTTGGTGTTATATTAAACTCAAAACTATATCAAAATAAATTAGTTATAAAAATTCAAAATGACATAGAAGGCCTCGCTCCAATCAATGTCTGCTTAGGGAATTTTGGAAAGTATTATGAACTCTCTTAATATGAATTATCCTATATGCTTAATTTTTTTTTCTCTCTAATCTAGAAAATGAGGAAAAATAATTACTTGTAATTAACATTCTAGATTGTTTCATAATCATGATCATATTTTAATTATGTAGAGCTAAAGACAATGTATGTCAACCAATATATAATTCATTTCATGTGTACATATTAGGAGGAACAAAATAGAATGAATTAACTAGACTCATCTCATACTACTTTGTGACAGAGTATATAGTACTCCATGTCTATAGATTAATTCAAATAAAGACAGAAAATAATCAACAAAAAGATGGGTATATAAGTGGTCTCAAATTGATAAAAATAGTTATGATGCCAATACAAATTAGGTGTCATTTCTGAACTAAATTTGAAGTACAACGTATTCAATAAAAAATGAAAGTACAATAATAGTTATGTAGTACTAGATCTTTATTTGGAGTAATGAATTTATTTTACGTGAATTAAAATTTAAATCAGAACACGTTCAAGTACATCTCTCTCATGCAAACTGATCAATACTGGCTTTTTTTTTCCTTTTCAAATTGCAACTAAATAATATACTAAAAACATATATACATATTCGTATATATAAACAAAGGAAGGAGAAACAGATAAGTATGTCCTATAGACTTTTATACGTTATAAATTTTGTCTTGTAATAAATTTGATACAGGAATCGCTATATTCATACAATACCGCATGTTTAAATTACTAGAGACCAACAACTATAAATTACACTTTCAAATAAAAAAACAAATATGAATTACAGAATAAATTCTTGAATATTTGTTTTGAAACAATAATTGACCTATACTATATACAAAATTTTAGTCCTTCAAAATTAATAGATTTTTGAAATAGCTCTCAATAAATTTTTCGACACATATATACAAGATATTTACCCATGTTTAAGTTAATTCATTTATCATACGATTTTATATACTTTGACTATTTTAATAATTTTTTATAAATATTCATTCAGTTTACAAGTTCATAAACTTCAAACGATTATTTCTATTTGGTAAGGGATTTAAATCCAATGCAGAGTTTGTTAAAAAAAAATACATGCTCGTTATACTTATAATCACTATTCAAACAGCTTATGTTTAAAAAAATTATGTAATCCACAACATTTTAAGACCAATCCAATTTACTTGTTCACTACCTTCATACGTAATATTAATGTATGATCTTAAATACTTGGTAAATCTATAACTTAGCCTTACGCAAATTAATCTATGATTTATACACTTAATTTATTAGAAAATCACTCGATTATTAATGTTGGTAATGATTAAGAAGTGGCGACAAGTTAATAAAGCCCTAAGAATAAAGGAAATAACTTCAAACATAGAAGAAGGGGCAAATTAGTAAAAGCGTATGAAGATACCGAACGCTCACATATTTTAAGGTTGGGTCCGATGCAGAATATAGTCAGTTGGATAATCGCAAGATCTCACCAGTTCATAGACTGACACGTGTTAGACTGGAGCTCAGAATTCACTTTTTTACCCTCCCTATTTTTGTGGATTCTCCGAAATATCCCCCGTTTCCTGCACTTCACTCATTAAAAGCGCCATCAAATCGTAGCCGTCCGATCGAGCATGATAATCAACAAATCAATCAACCTATCTAATTGCGTATACAGTACGCTAATTAAACACTGTCTTAAAAGTTAAAACCCAAAGCAAAGAATCAGAGAGAGAAGTAAACTCAGAATTAGGGCAAGAGAGTAAATAACAACAAGAAGAAGAAGAAAGAAAGAAAGAAAGAAAGAAAAAAAGAACTGCGATTCTCGAGAAATCGGTATATAAAAGAGTGACACTGATTATTTCAATCGAGGTGTTTGGATAGAAAGGAAGTGAAAAAGAGAGAAATTCTTCTCAGGAAATTTTCTCGTGAATTAGTTTTTTTTTTCTATCCATTTCGATTTCGATCTCGAATCTCGATCTGAAGAATCAATCGATCGCTATGGGAAGAGGAAGAGTAGAGCTGAAAAGGATTGAGAACAAGATCAACAGACAAGTGACATTTGCGAAGAGAAGGAATGGACTTTTGAAGAAAGCTTACGAGCTTTCGGTTCTCTGCGACGCCGAGGTTGCTCTCATCATCTTCTCCAATAGAGGAAAGCTGTACGAGTTTAGCAGTAGCTCAAGGTATTAATAATAATAAAAAAATAAAATAAAATATACATATATGTGTATGTATGTACATATGTGTGTATAGTTGAGCTTAATTTGTGATAAATACACATAAAGGTGATAAATAAATAAAAAAGCTTCACTTTTGGTTTTTTCATTTGTTTCCGGTTTAGGTTTTGATCTCGAAACCCTAGCAAAATCGTTTTTATGCTGGTTTCCGTGAAAATGAAATTATAGAGGGAAAAAGAACTCGTGTTTACGCGTTTAATAATAATAATATTATTAATTTTATATGCTTTTATTTCCGTTTTAGTGAATGTTTCAGCGTTTTTAGCACAACTGAGCGAGCCTGTATCGGCATTGCTGTTAGATCTGCAACTGGAAATGAATTATCACTGTTGTATTGGCGATCCATTATATATATACATATATTTATATGTCTTTGTGTATGTAGAAATGTATTGTCTTTGTGTTTATATAAGTATAATTTTGATTCTTTCACAAACTCCTTTACCTTTTCCTTTTTTCTTCCCCTCTTTCTCTTTAGCTCTCGGAAGCAATATTAAAATTTCTGAGCTTTTTAGGTTTTTTTTATTAGGGATTTGCGAGATCTGATCTAATCATTTCAATAATTTTGAAGACCGATCAACAATGTTTAGAGCTTCACTGATTTACTTTTCAAGTATTATTATTCTCATTATATTCCAATTTTATGCACTAACGTTTTTGTTTCTCTCATCTGCTTCCAGGAATCTGAAGCCAGGTTTGGTTGATTTTTTTTTTCTTTTTGAAAGACTTAATTTTATTTTCCACTAATATTTATGCTAGATCACTCCTCTCTCTTGTTTATGTACAAAAGTTTGAGCTTGGCAAGGGTTTCGTTTAACCGAATCTTTTTGTTATTTTTTTCTGAGTATTTTTTTTTTCTTTTTGTCAAAATCGTCATATGATTTCATGGCTCAAAGGATTCTAGTCTATAAGAATGTTTCCGAGTTTCAAGATTGCTAATAATTTTTTTCTCTCTATAAATCAGTCTGATGATTTTTCTCCATCTAAAGTTGATTGAAGACATATCTGATTCTGACATAGGGTTTACTAAAGCTCATTTTTTTTCTTAACTAATTATTTAGACTTATTCTCTCTATCTCCCTGTCTCTCTGGTCTGAAAAACTATTAGTCAAATGACTTGTCAAATATATAATAATTGTGTGATTTTAGGCAATAAATTCTTAACATGAAAGGTAAATTTTAATGTTGAAAATAGCAGTTCAAAATAGGGGATATATGAAATCTCTAAAACGTATTTTTAATCGTTATAAAGTTTAGAAATTGGCCACTTACTTCATTCTTTTACATCTACACAAGTCTAGCATCTTCTTCTTAGATCATAATAATTTTTCCTTTTTGATATTGTGTATCTTTATATCTTTTTCTATTTTAATTTTTTTATATTATGAATTTGGTCATTTTCCCGAACTTGATGGATAGTTCTAAATTTGTTGTATCATGTATGACATTGGCTAATTAACGCCTGGATAATAATTTATGATGATTAATAATCCTCATGTTAGTGTAGAGTTGAAGCATAAGAAAGTCTTTCACTTGGAATGAAAAGAAATGGATTAATGAAACCAAAAGGTATATATGTAATACGAAAAAAAACTGGCTATTTCACTGGATGAAGAGAAGAATAAAAAATTGCACCACCTGTTTGTGTTTCTAATTCATGCCAAGTATTTATTTGATGGTAATTTTCTAAAATGTGACACAAATGTTAAATTAATTTAAATGTTTTTTCAAATTTAGCATGCTGAAAACGCTTGAGAGGTATCAGAAGAGCAACTATGGAGCGCCAGAGCCCAATGTCTCTGCCAGGGAAGCTTTGGTTAATATGCAGGTTATGATTCATTCATATTCTCTCTAATTTCATTGCTTTTTTACTTTAAGTTTACAGTTTATTGAATTATAATACCACATTAGCAGAGTATAACATGATATTATGTGTGTTGGGAGATGAACCACCTTGCTAATTATTTCATTGTGTACACTTTGTGTTTAAAGAAAGTTTTAAAATATCTCGGTATATCTCGGTATTAGTTTTCATCGAGCTGAAGATTCACTTCTCTGTAAAAAAAAAAAAAAATTAAGCAATAGTAATACCTAAGCGGTATATATAACTGATTTTTTTTTTTCAATAAATACGCGTCATAAGTATTTTTTTCGATTTAATATTTATTTCTTATTAGAAAAATTAAATCTTAATCATAATCTCTTCAATGTGTAGATTTAAATCTTGTTAGACGTCTAGAATGACTAGTGATAATATTGTATTATTTGAATATTGATAATGTTAAGGTATCCCGAGGTAGTAAGTATCTCAGTAAATATATCACAAGTATTTGTATCAATATTTTAATACTTGGTTTTAAGGTCAATTCGATCGGCATTTGGAAAATGAAGATAATAAGCAAAGACCGGTTTTTAATTTTATGTCATTACAATACTTTAATAAAAAAAAGTCTTGATATGCAATTTTGTGAATTCGTCTAAACCACCGTGCAATATCTCGGATCATTGTTTTGTTCGTCTCAATAGATATCTTGCTTAGGGGAAAAAAAAAGAAAAAAAAAAGGTGTACTTTAAGTCAACAAATTGCTGTTCTAAAAATCAATATAAGTTTGTCTAAAACATCTACTTTGTGTTTGTCTATCATAAACTAAACAGTTCATCTTTTTCATAAGATACGTACGGTTTATAGCAGTTACAGTATTAAGACATGAATCAATCAATGCACTGTCCTTTTTATGTGTTTTAGCAAACGTGATCTTGTGGTAACTAACATGGCGTGTATATGTATATATATGGTTGAGAGAGTGTATATATATATGTCTCTGCAAACTTTCGGAGTTTGTTTGTGCCGTGCAATTGTTCCCCTGAAAATCCCAGCAGGTATATTCATTGGGATTTTTCAGACTCATCATCAAAACAGTTTTTTGGACCACTTTGAGAACTCTTGAGAAACCAGTGAATATTACTGATTTTTACATGTTAGAACATTCCTAAATGAAACCAAGGTATATTGTAAGCAACGACCTAGCTACTGGTCTATAAATATATTGAGAGAGACCACATATTTATATATGTATACACATCATATGCCATACCATTATAATGTCTTTTTAAGCATGCACTAATCA
Organism: Urtica dioica subsp. dioica; assembly: GCF_054948205.1. Lineage (NCBI taxonomy): Eukaryota > Viridiplantae > Streptophyta > Magnoliopsida > Rosales > Urticaceae > Urtica > Urtica dioica. Next base: position 50,176,747 of record NC_142758.1, read on the forward strand.
TACTGACACTTATATATATACTTGTATACATATATATACATATATAGGAACTGAGCAGTCAGCAAGAGTATTTGAAGCTGAAAGCTCGTTATGAAACCCTGCTACGAAACCATAGGTACTGTATATGTATTATATAAATATCATTTGAAATATCTTTTAAGCTGTCATTAATCATTAGTTACTAAGCATTTCGTTATGACATATGTGGGCAGAAATCTTATGGGAGAAGAGCTAGGAAATCTAAACAGCAAAGAACTTGAGTCACTTGAAAGGCAACTCGATATGTCACTCAAGCAAATCAGATCAACACGGGTATTTATTCTTGTAATTATGTACTTGACGTATTTATATACCAACTATATATATTACAAGTTGTGCCAACCTTGATATGACAATATGAGGTCTAGACAGCTTTAATCATATACAAAAAAAAAAAAAAAAAAAAAAAAAAAAAACGGGTATTGTGAAGTGAATTAATATTAATTAGAGTACTTAAAAAACTGAACTTTTGGCGTATATAGATAGGAATCTTTCTCTTAATACTTTTTTTTTTTTTTTTTTTTTTTAATGAAAGCGTATAAATAAGAAACTTAAAATTCTTCTGTTTTCTGTGCAGACTCAAACTATGCTAGATCAGCTAACCGATCTTCAGCGTAGAGTATGGAGATATATGCATTGATACAATATACAATATATTGATATTACATTGACCCAAATAATTATAATACTTGTTGTTATTGGTAAAACTTATTCTGGGTTACAAATTTGCAGGAACATTTGTTGAATGAAACTAATAGGAGCTTGAAACAAAGGGTGAGCCAGCATGTTCAGATGGACTATAATCATATGGTTAATTTATATTGCTTACTTTCATTATAATTACTTCCAGTTTATTGTATGCGTATAGTTGAGTGATTTAACTTTACTTAACATATATATAACGGAATAGTTATATGCATAAACATGAATAAATTGGAGAGTGGACTGCTTTTGCAGCTGGTGGAAGGTTACCATTTAAACGCTCTTCAACTGAATCCCGGCGGCGGCGCCGGCGACGACGGCGGTTACGGCCGGCAAACTGCTCAACCTCAGCCTCATGATGTTTTCTATCACCCCTTAGACTGCGAACCCACCTTGCAAATTGGGTATATATCTCCCTCTCTCTATATATATATGTATATAGGTATATGGATATATAAGATATGTTTAACATAAAACCTTAGGGTATGAGGTCATAAGAATAAAGATCACTACAAATATAAGACAGCACTAGATAAATAAAAATATATTCACTGGAATATTTTATATTTGAAATCATGCCATTATAACATTTCTATGTATTTGTGTGAATATATGATAATCTTAAGGCTGAGGAAATCCAATATGTTGAAGAGTACATATAAGAAAGGTAGCCTAAAACCTTAAGACTGTGAGGTCCAGTGTTTTTTTTTTCTTCCATTTTTTCATTGATAAATGTTAATCAGTTTCCAGATGAAATTTGATGATGCTTGACGTATAGAGATTCCTTAATGATCACACTAAAAATATAAGTCTAAATAGTAAATCACAAAGTTTTATTCACTGGATCTTATATCCAAAATCCATTTAACATCTCTCTCTCTCTCTCTCTCTCTCTCTCTCTCTATATATATATATATATATATATATATATATATATATATATCATCTTAAGGCTAAGGGAATCCAATATAATAAAACCTAGAATATAATTCTCTTAACTCTATGTTAAAACAGTATAATTTGGATATAGCAGTAGTATCACACAGTGGATACAAGATTATTTATTAATACCTGCTTGTTTTGGAGTTGGATATGAGTAATTTTTTTATTATTTATCAGAAAGTTGGATATGACTTATGAGTATATAGTCATGCATGATAACGAAATAGGGTTATTATGTATAACAGTACTCTTTGAACTTTTCACTTGTTCCTGTTGTTAGAGGTAAAAAAGAGAGTAAAGGAAGCCTTTTAACTGATTTTTTCATGTATATACGTGATTCATATCAAGATAGTCACGTCACATAATTACACACACATGAATCTGGAAGAAAAAAAAATGTGTATGGTCTCAAAAAGTAAATAAATTATTTTTATAAATTTTGTTTAATTATCATAATAAGAAAAGGTGATATAAATGAATTCGCAGTTATCATCATCAGGCGGATAGCACGCTATCAGTGGTGACGGCTGGGCCGAGCGTGAATAACTACATGCCAGCTGGCTGGTTGCCATGACGAAATTACGGTCAAACCCCCGAACCTCCAAAGTCAACGCCTGATCTTCTTCTTCTTATTCTTCTCTTTTATATTAACACATTGTCACCATCGTCTTCCACTTCTATTCAAACACTAGTATGATTTCTTTTCCTGGCCAAATCTCGAACTGATTTACCAAAAATGCCATTGGCCTTTCTTTGTCTTTTTTTTTTTTTTTTTTTTTTTCTATGAATGTGTAATATGTATAAACTCCGGAGCCTTGAAAACGCCATATTCTCGCCCGGTGTCTATGTGTGTGTTTTAGAAGTTGCAAAGACTTTTTCTTAAAATAATTCATGTTTGCGTGTCTGAACAGCTGTGTAAATGAATCGTTTTTTTTTTGTTTTTTTTTTAATTTGGATAACCCAATATTGACTGTTTTTAACCCTGGGTATATGGAACGAAAGTTGAAATTCTGTTACGATCGTTCAAAGAAATGGGATGTCCGGAATTTTACTGGTCATAGGGTCTTTTTTTAGTTAATAGATCTAAATTATTTTAGAAAATTTGGGAGAGTATATGTGTTGAAAGTTGGAAAATTGAATTTCTAAAAGTTTTAGTAAGTTTTAATTTGGAAAATATGTGCTATTTGACAAAAACACTTTGATACAGTACGAATCTTTAAAGATGTATCCTGCGGTCTTTTGATGTACCTTACTAAGATCTGCAATCCTTTGTTGTGTCTTGTTTGGATTTTAAAACTTTAAATTTGAAAACTATTTTTATCAAATATTTTTATCAAATTGCACCCAATTTTCAAATTAAAATTTATTATCCTTTCAAAATAAAAATTCCCAACTTTCAACACGTACTTTTCTAAAATTCCCATTATTTTTATCAATGTGAAGGTCTTTTCGTTCCTAGCCCAGCCAGCTAATAAATCATTGAAGTAGTTACGACTACGAGTGTGGGTGGGTCTTGTAAATTATCGTGGAAATTCAATCATTGTTCATTTGTATATCTCTTGGGCTTGGCATGTTCACTCGCATGTTTTTCTCATGTTCACAAACCCAGGCGCATATATATATAAAAAAAAAATTAGAAAAATAACCAATTTAAACTTTTGATATTGATAAATAGTCAAGGTTTGGTAAATATTAAGTAAATAACCATAAATGATGACGTGGCTTAATATGGCAGTTGCTATTTACTTGATATTTACGTTTGTAAATATATAAAAATGTTATTTACCTACTATTTACAAAACTTTGGCTATTTAGCAATTCTCAACGTTTAAATTGGCTATTTTACTAAATTAATATATATATATCATCGATCGTGATATGCACAACGGTTTTCGTAGTTCTAAAGTTTTAATACAAGTACAACTCCTTATATTGTTCTGACTTCTGAGTTCCAACATGTCTTCAATATTACCATGTTATTTGTACATAGAGATACAACCTATTTTAAAAAGTTTTTAGCCTATTGACAAATCTTAGTGAAAGATAGTGATTCTTATACATTTGAAATTATGAAAACCGTATTTAATATATATACGTGTGACACTTCATAGGACAATTAAGGTATTTATTATACATTTGTTTTATAACAATCTTAGACAAATACAAGTAAAATCAATATTCCTATCACTATAGCTTTGTAAATTTTTAATCATCAATAAATCATATAACAATAACAGCACAATAAATTGAGTCGTATGTATTAAGCACTTATAAGTATATTGTTTAAGAGATGAAAACTATTTTAAAAGTTTTCATCCTATTAATTTATGGATGTTTTTTTTTTTTGAAAACTTTTTTTTTTTTTTTTTTTTATGGATGTTATATATGAAATAATCAATTCAAACAAAATGTTTAATAAAATAGTCAAGATTTCATAAATTATTGTATTCTAACCACTTATAATGTAAAAATACTAATATATCCTTACTATTTGAGTGAACCCGTTTTTCCAAGATTTAAAAATAGTTATTTTAGGTGTCTAAAATTTTAATCCACTAATTTTGTAATGCACTTTCTATATACTAAATACTTCAAAACTAATTCCATCATCAAACTTAAACAACAAATTTTTTAAAAAAAGTATTCATGTCTCTAATTACGTTAATCCAGTTTCAAAACACACAAAAAAGTTACATGATTTCAATCAAGTTATATGATTTCAAAAAATTTGATCATGCCTACAAAACATTTAATCTCTCATTCAAACAAGCAACAAAATATTTCAAGTCTAATAATCTGCAACGAGAAGGCAATGAAGTGTACAAATATATAATCATGCTCTCAAAATATTTAATACATTATTCTATGAACCAGAAAAAAGAAGAAGAAGAAGAAAAAGAAGACAGTGACAGTGACGGTGATGACGATCGACGACGACGATGATGGAGATCGACGTCCGAATCCATCTCCGACGACTTTCGCGAAAGCTACGACGCCATCGCCACCATCGTCTGTTGAGTCCGACAAGAGGCCGACGACGGAAACGACGACGACAACGAAGATTTCAGCAATTTCAGAGGCTTCCGACGACAAACAGACTTCGACGCTTTGCTTGACCAATTTGGATCGATTTTTGGAGTCCACAAAGAACGCGGAGGATTGCGTTCCGACGCGGAGGTGGAAGCGACCGAGAAAGAATGTGGTGGCGGCGGTGATGGCGACGCAGGATGTCTGGACAAGAATCGTTGGTTTAGGGCTAGGGTTCGAGGACGACGAAATTTTGACGAAAAAGCTTCTGATTTGGAACAGGTTGAGCAATCGTACAGAGGATAATTTTGAGCATATGTTTATGGTGAAAGGTATTTTTAGGATTTTTTAAATTTTAGGCTATTTACTTAAACTTTGAAAAATTGAACCATTAAACCAAACTCAAACTTAAAAATGGCTATATAATCACATCGCATTTAATTTATTAGAATAAGGATGAATACCGATATATAGGACGTTTTCCACAAGGCATACCCAAGTCAAATTGAATCTAAAACTATGTAAGTACACTATATATATTTCAATATCCTCACATCATATTTAGATATAATTAATTATATAGAATATTATTTAAGCATATGCATGATGTATACAAAAAATAATATTTTGAAACAGAAGACATTAATTATTGTAATTGATAGATTGTTCTCCAAATAAAATTCCGCGTCAAGGAAAATTTTTTTATCAATCAAGCTACTACACTTGGGGCTTGGCCGCCTATTTTGAACAGATTTATTATATTTTTTTTGATATTTTCCAAAACTAACAATGTGTAATTATCAACCAAATGGTTAAGCATTATTTATTCTAATTAATTAATAATTTATTATTAAAAACATGAATTTTCGTTAATCGAAGTTTAATTAATATCTTTTTAATTGTTTATAATTTATTATTTCATTCAATACAACTTAAATAATTCTGTATGGTAATTTTTTTTATAGAAATTTCTTTATTTTTATAGTAATTAATTTAATTAATAATATTTAACTTTCATATTTTTTTTAATGATGTATTATTTACTCTAAAAAAATGTTGTACTATTTATGTAATGAAGTTTATTAATTTTTCACTTTTTTATAATTATAGTTTTAAATAATTTATACTAAATATTACACAAAATTAATAAATAAAATATAATTACATTGATATACATATATTTAGTAACTAATGAAATTTAATCCAAAGTATATTCTTACAATATTATCTTTAGTGTAAAATTTAGTATTATAACTTGTATCATTGGAGCAAATTAGTGTAAAAATTACATCATATTTGATTTGAAAAAAATTACACTAAAAATAGTATTAGCGTGATTACTTCGCAGTACGTACTGTAGATCATTAATGACATCTCAACCGTACAGTTGAACTTTTCTGACCAAGAAAATAAGACAACAGTTCGTGTGTGATGACATAAAAAGCATATAACTATAATTTTGAAAACAATTGTTCCCTTTTACCTCAACTGCATGTGCATGAGATTAGGACCGCCTCAAGTTGTTTTGTAAACTTATGCGGAATTTTCAAAAATATATTTGTAAACTTATATATTAATATTATTCAATAATTCACAAATTGATTTCTATTGAATTGAAGCAATTGGTTTCTTTGACATCTATTGAAACATTTTTTAAAAGACTTGAAAAATGATCCATACGGATAATTTTACCAAGACATTTAATAAAGGCCTTCAAATCGAATATCTTTAAATACTCATTGAATTTTGTTTTCAAATCAATTCATTAAACATCTTAAAACGCATAATTTTGAAGTCATTTTTAAGAGACTTTATATGTAAGCTTCTAAAATCATTATCCACAGGACTTTAAAAGGTGAATACCAGCGGATTTGGTGGTCGACAACCGTTCGGACGACATTTTTTTTAATGGAACAACAATTCATAGTCGCTTTATAGAGAAGCAGAGGTATCCAGAAGCACTAATCATTTTATTAGAATAATTTTCTAAATGACTTGAAAATCAATATGATAATTAACTTAAACCAAAGTCGTGTGATTTGAAACTTGTTAATCATATTGCTAATAATCGGGAAAAATAATAGATAAATTACATAATATTAAAAAAATAAAATCGAAAACTAATAATATAAAGCGTAGACATGAAATGCAGAAAACATAAAAATAATAAATAAATAAATAAATTGGCCGATATCACCAAGGAATTGATAGAGGAAGGGCAATGGAGAACACGTCGATGCTTTTCCGACAATTTCTTTAAAGCGTTATTGCTCTCCAATTGAGTGCTGAAAAACATGAGTAACCGCCTTTTAAGCACCAATTTGTTCAACTCTGGTAGACTTGAACATGCGCCAAAAAACTACCACCAACACTGAGAGAATTGAGGAAAAATAATGAAAGAATTTTTGTGTGTTTAGCTTCTGCCTTTCAGCCTTTGCTTGGCTCTTTTTCTCCACTCAGAATGAGAAAACCATCCAGCCTTATATAGGCTCGGTTGTAAACAGTTTTGGACAAAAACCGTTGCATGTTAATTGTCCATCTTGCTCGTCAATAATGGTACATGGTGAACGTTTTTAATCATCCTTCAAGGCCAAAAAAACCGTTATCGCATTATAGGATTTTAATGCACATCAAACCCATTATAGTGTGTTGAAGGCTGGAGTTACAAACGTTTAAGAAAAAAATTCGACCTATTAATGCAGGGTAACCACCATTATGCACATTAAAACATAAAAAATGTATTCAATAAATTTATGAAGAGAAATATTGTCCAAAAAGTTAAACCAGAACAAATACAATTTCATTCAGAATTTTTGATGTTTTTCAACACACTTTGAAAATCAATTTATCGTTCTTCTTAACTCCGATTTATGCAAAGAAATAACCGATCTTATACCTCTCACAACGAGAAATAAAAATCAACCATAACATTTCAGTTTTGATGAGTGAACTCCACTCGAATATTTTTCACAAATCAACCTATCAAATAATATTAAATACTTTTTAATATCATTAATCCATAATATTTCCAACGCCACTTTTTTACTAGTGTTTTTCGTTAAGTTTTTTTTTTTACTTCATGGACACACAATTAGAGACACGATGTGCGCGCGCGTGAGACAGCTATATATACTATAGTGAGAGAGACACAGAGAGAGAGTCAAAGATTTGTTGATTTTAATTCATTGTTATTTGAAGAAGTTTATATGCTCAATTATTTGGGATTAGAAAGACTGCCAACTCTTTTTTACATGATTGCTTGCGTGTGAGTGATTCACGTAGTATTATATTCTTACCAATCTAAGATGTAGACACGTTTTTTTTTTATATATTCAATTGAAAGAAAGATTAGTGCTATTTAATTTAGTGATTTTATTCATTATAAAGCATATCTATGATTAAGATTCCTCGATAATCTAATACTTCAATTTTTTTTTTTTTTTTTTTTTTTTTGTGTTTGTACTATTTATTATCTGTTTTCGTTATCAAATTTCACATTTATACGTTATTTTATCAAATACTACATTTTTACGTCACACGTGCGGGGAGAGAAGAATGGAAATCCAGAGAGGTAAACCTTTTTTTTATCATGGGTATTTTAGTCTTTTATGAAACTCAACTAAAATGAAACTGTAGGAGTAAATTGTAACAAATTGTAAATACCTGGGGTGATTATGTTATTTAGTTAAAATTATGAGGATGTATGTGATTGTGATATACTTATGTTTTCTCTGTAAATTTTGGCCGCAAAAGAGAGTTAAGAGAAGAAGATAAGGTAACACGTCACTAAACGGTCCCACATTATCACCACCACCGATTCGGCAATATCCACATCGCGTGTCTCGCACGCGCTACGTTTCTCTGCAGGCCTTTCAATTCAATATGCACTTTTTTTTCTTTTTTTTTTTTATCTTTCCTTTTCTTTTCTGTATATAAATAATTGATCGTGACTTATCTCGTAAGTCGTAACCCAAAAACAACGCAAAGAAAAAGAAAAAGAAAAGGAAAAATACAATTTGCGTTACGGCTTCAAATTTCTGAATTAAGAGTTAAGAGTTAAGACACAGAGCTTTGTAAGAAAAGAGAGAAAAAGAACACCTTTGAGATTTTCTCGGGAAACAAACAAATACAGAAAAGAAAAGAGAAAAAACTCTCCAATCAAAGAATCGCCAATTGGATAGAGTTTCCGAGTTTTTTCATTCTTTCTTCTTCTTCTTCTCTCTCTGATCTATCCATTAGCCTCGATTTTCTCAAACCAAACAAGGTTTATAGATATCTTAAGGTTGAATTTGAAAATAATTTCTCGCGAACAGAAAAAAAAAAAAAAAAACAGAGGAGAGGAAAATTGAAGGAAATATGATGAGGAGAGATCAAGATCAGAATCACAGCCACAGAAACAATAACTCAGGCGTTCTCTACGAGCTCTCGGCTCTGGTTCTCAACATCCTCCGATCTCCTCCGACTCCGATTCCGTTCTCCGATCAGTCCTCTCCGCCGGTGATTCCTCCGTTGAGGCGATCTCCGGCGGCGCAGATCTCGCCGGCGGGATTCGCGTCGCTGATGCTAGGGATTACGCTCGCTCTGATGCTCTGCGGATCGGTGACCTTCTTCATCGGGTTCATTCTCATGCCCTGGGTTCTCGGCCTTGTTATGCTCTTCTATGTCGCAGGGATTCTCTCGTCTCTCTCCATGCTAGGTCGGTCGATTCTCTGCTGCGCTACGGGCTCTCCGACGCCGCGAAAGGACGAGCCTGGTAGGTTTGACTTTCCTCTTTCCGTCTCAGAATTTAGTTAGGGTTTGACCTTTTCGGTAATAGAATAGTTATCGTCTTTGGTTGGAACGAAGGTTGTGAAATCTTTTGATTTTTGGTTGTTTGATTCGTCGTGTTCTGAATTAGGTGTAAGTTAGGTATTATAATCGTCAGATATGGCTTGATATTCGTCACTGAATTACTCTGTTTTTCAACTGCGTAGTTAGTGATGATACGATCTAATCATTCCTAATTACACACTGTAATACTAATTCTTTAATTTAATTTAATTATTTTTTGGTGGTTTTCTCAGATTGGAAAGTATTATGAGAAAACTTTGCTCGCAAGTCTCTCAACAGAGTTGTGATGAAGAAGAAGAAAAATGAAGCAGCGAGAGGTTGTTTTTGGTTTTGCTGCCACGGAACGGAAGTTAAGTTTTTATTAATATATATTTGAGGAATACTTCTTCAAATAAAAAAAAGATAATTATAAATCAAGAAACACGAATTGTGCATAATTTGTCTTTTTTTTTGCTTTCCTTCTCAACGTGTTTTACTTTACTTATATGATACGATGCGATATGTTGATATATGGCTTCTTCTTTAGTTGAAATATTGAATCAAAGAAAAGCTTTCAATACATTTCCTTTCAGTACTTTTCGTTTCTTCTTATTTCTATGTCTGCCATGAAGAATTGAAAATCTCATACCTCATATGGATCATAATATATTTTTTTTTTACCACGACCATAACGTAGAAGGTGAGATATTATGTTGATTTGATATCATGTTGTGATATGTATTCATTTGAAGATATTAATGAAAGATGTGACCAAAAGTGGGGTAGATATGGGAAAGTTTACAAAGGCTCAACGAACCTTTTTCTGTTCATCAAAACAGAGACTCTCATTGACCAGTTCCAATATATTGGACCCCAGTTTTGCCTTAATTCTTGTGGCTGACGTGTATATATAACATATATTGGATTCTATATCTATCTATGTGCGAAAACTGTAAACCCACAAGATTGGCTTTTGTTTTTTTGGGGATAGGTGGATTTTGAAGTTCTTTTGCAGGTTTGGCCTTTATTCAGAAGTGTTACCGAGTTGTCATATATTCATTGTTATAATTTATCTATATAGTTTCTACAATCTTCTTCTGTCAGCAAGTTGTGTTGTGTGGGTCCCTTAAAGCTCTCAAATCTGAAACAGTAGTTGGATTTGGTCTAGCATTTGTTTATTACCCGTGAGCCAAATCCATGAAAATACATTGTTATACCTCTTTTTCCTCATCAAACAAATTCCATTTCAAGAAACTAAGGTCAGTCCTTTTAGGCTAAACCGTCTTAGCCTAAAGTACGCTACACGTGAGTACGTGACTAACTTATGAGATTTGTTCTTAATTTCTTATCACCCAAGCAACAATCAACTAACTAATGAATGACTTCTAACTTCCTCAAGTTAAGACTCGAACGTTAATCGAAAATTCGCGAACATCCGAAACAATGATCGAAATACTGTTACCGTTATCGTTTCGGAACTCAGATTTTGCTGGTATTCGGTGTTAAGCCAATGGTATACCGTCGAATACATAAAATGAAAAGATAAATTGTGCCGCTGAAGTCTCAAAAGCTTCTTCTCGAGTATTGCGCGCGCGAAATAGCATATCACGACAAGGGGAAGACTCAACTATTAAAAACAAAAACAAAAACAAACACGACTAGACGAACTAAATGAAAATGAATTGTGTCGTGAAATGTGGAACGTGAAAAATGAATCCAATTACTCATTTCAACATAGTCAAATTGGTAACGATCATTTAGAACGGAATTGTGGTGTGTAAAAACGTAAAAGTTTCAGCCATACCGATTTCTAATGCCCATGTCGACTTTCACAATTTTATGGTTTTTAAATTAACACCTATAAACCCTTGTTCAAAACTGTCTAGGTTCACAATTTGGTAGGTACAAATTTTAATTATTCTTACTAATACTTGTGAAATAAATTTTAAATAAATAGGTACGCTAGGTACTTTCTTCTATAAAATCTCCCAAATCTCTCCGTAATTAAACAAACCAAGCCCATTCCATGAGTTGGCAATGGCATATTACTCTATCTTTTTGTATCTTATAATACTAGAGGCCACGAAGTCCTGTTTATAGTATAAAATTTCAAAATTTCAACCAACTTGGAAAAATAAATAAACAAAGTAAATAAAACAACGTAAAATAAAAACAATTGGGAACACCTCAGGAAATGCCTCAACTTTGCACACAATCAATGATCACAAACAAAAAAACAACACCACTGAACCAAAAAAAAAAAAAAACCAAAAAACAAAAGCACAATTAATAAACATGAATACACTAGAAGAAAAAGAGGTAATTAAAAATGATCATCCAGTGTAGATATGTACACCAACAGCGATGAGCAATATAGTGATGAGTCCAAAGAAAATGACCGTGTGAACCAGAATCGAAAGACCACTTGTTTGGAAATTTCCAAATTCGACCACTTTGTTCCTTCCCGGAAGCTGAAACAACAGTCCTGGGCTCAGCAAAACAAATAGCACCACCGCTATCACCACCGGTCCCCAATCTGCCATTCTCTCTCTACTCTCTCTCTAGAATATTATATATACGTGTGTATCTGTGGTGGTGTATATGTGTATGAGTGTATGATGTGTATCTATATATATAGAGAAAGAGAGTGTTTAGATATGGAATCAGTGTACAACAAGAAAACCATTTCTTTCTTTCTTTGTGTGTGTGTGTGTGTGTGTGTGTCAAAAAAGAGGTAATTGAGGTGTGTCACGGTCGGTGGATTTCTGGATTTTTCTCCTTGGGAATTTTGTTTCACACAAAATTATTACAAAATATTAACGTGGCAGAATCAGGAACTGGTCTGTTTCAACAAGTCATCGTTTTCTTGGTTAATACGCCATCATTGTTAGGGGACTTTGGGAGTTATTTTAAATTTTTAACTTAAATCTAATCGCTTTCGTTTGTCACTTTTGTTTTCTCTTTATTTAATTAGACAATGGAACGGAGGAGAAAACATTCTCTTTTCCCGCATTATGTGATGGTGATTTGTGCACCAATTTTTTCTTTACATATGTATGAAAAAAAATAAAATAAAGGAGCATTAAAAATAAACGGAGAAAACTGTGAAAGTGGTACTTCACATATTTTAATTGATTATTTCACACGGCTTATAAATTGAGATCGTGAGTTCAATTTCCATCGATAGCAAAATTGTCCTGAAAAAATAAAAATAAAAAGCTCGACACCCTAAAAAATTTCCCATTCTTTAGTAATGACTATTAATGTATAATTAATTGAACTTTTTAAAACTGTTTATTCCTCAAAGCAAAAGATCAATTATTTGTTGAAATTGTCATGTAAATTAATTCATATGGAGACTTGTGCGTATAGGCCCCAAAAAAGGCAGTGTCAAAATTTTCAAATAGGGAAAAAAATAAAATTCAAACTTGATTTTAAGTTTATTGGTTTAGTTTTCTTGATGTTTACGTTTTATTTTTTATTTTTATCACTTATAGTTTCATTTCGAACAAAAAGTTCAACTTTGAATTATAAATCTCATCGGTTGAGCAATGTCGCATTTTTAGACTTTATAAATCTCATATGTTCAGCAATGTCGCATTTTTAGAATAGAATGTGACTCGAACATCGGATTTCTATCCCTTTTTAGTGTCTCCCTTTGTCCCCTTCCAATTATATTATCCCATGACATCATTAGTTAACTTAGTTTTAAATAAGAAAATATATAATAAAATAAAGAAATGAAGTAGTTTATTTTGATCGAAGGGAAATTAAATGAGTTACAATAATAGGACAGACGATCAACACCAAGTGACAATAATAGGATCGACTCTATCATGTGGCATTATGACAAGAAGGGCATGTACTCGGTGAAGAGTGGTTACCACCTAGCCATGGAAACTAACGGAGAGAGACCTGAGGCCAGCTCATCAACACCAAGTGTTTCTCCCATCTGGAACCGTATCTGGGCGCTCAAACTCCCCCCAAAAATAAAGATCTTCATGTGGCGCGCCTGCAAGGATTTCATTCCTACTCGAGCTAACCTTGCGGAGAGACACATCCCAGTTTCTCCTAACTGCCAGCTCTGTGGTGGCCCGTTGGAGTCTTCACATGTGCTTATCTTTTGCCCTCTCGTCGAAGCTGCTTGGGAGGAATCCCCCTATGCCTGGATTAGAGATCTCCACCCACATCGCCATCTGCGGGACATCCTCACTGAGCTCGCCGGGTCTCTGCCAACTCGTGACATTGCGTTAATTTCCATCTTACTATGGGAATGTTGGAATCAGCGGAACAAGCTCCTCCACGGTGCAGCATACAAGAATCGAGGAATCTTCCACCGAGCGCTGAATCTGCTGGAGGACTACGAGCTGTTCACCCAGGTGCCAGAACAACCGGCAAGACTACCGGCGCCGTCTCTCTGGACGCCACCATCTACGACCCGGTGGAAACTCAACGTCGATGCAGCTTTTCCGAGGTCAGGAGCGCGTATGGGAATGGGGGGTTGTATTCGCGACGGGACCGGGAAGTTTGTAGCTGCCTTCAGCAGGACATCCGTCAAGGCTACCTCTGTTCTGGGAGCGGAGCTGGCTGCAATCCAGGCTGGTGTTCAGTTCGCCAAAAGCTCGAACTTCTGGCCATGCGAGATCGAATCTGATTCCAAGGCCGCAATCACTCTGCTCCGATCGACCGAACCAGGTGCCAACGAGGATGGGTTCATCATAGAAGATATCTGGTCCATGACCTCTCCGGGCTACGGGTTTTTCTCCTTTGTCAAGCGAAATGGGAATAAAATTGCCCATTATTTTGCTCAGTGTAATCTCAATAATTGTTGTCCTGGGACTTGGTTTGAAGAGCCCCCCCTATTGTATCACTGATCTCCTTGCAGCCGATTTGGCTTAATAAAACCAGATGGGTTTTTCTCAAAAAAAAAATAATAGGACAGACGATCTTGCTATTTTATGTTCTCGTAGTCAATTTTGGAATAAACTATTTTTCGAGAGCAACTTTATCAAGACGATCTAACATGGGCTCTTAAGAGTTAAATGGTACAACTTAGAAGAACCGGATGAACGAGCCATTTAGCTCAGTTTTTTTAAACTAATTTTGTTTTTTCTTAATTAGATTAATACTTTTGCCATTGTTTAGCTATGTTTTTCTCCCGTTTTGTATATTTTTTTTAGTTTTAGTAAGTCTTATACACTTATCATGCCATTTTAAGCTTAAATCGAAACAACTCTTTAGGTGTTTTTTTTATATATATATGTTTTTATAGTTTTCTTTGATATTATAGGTATTTCATGAGCTAAAAGTGTTTGAGGGCAATGTAGTAAATTTTGGGATGATTTGAAGACTTTTTGAATGAGTTAGAGCAAGTTAAGAAACACGGCTTCTTCTTCTACATGATTTTAGATTATGAAGTGACGATATTGGATGAATTATTTTCACCATTGGATAGAGTTTTCTCTTAGCCTTCCAATTCATGTTTATTTACGAAAATCGGACATCAGAGCAAGAAGTTTCGACCGATTCAAAATTATTGAGCAGTTGTCCATCTTCTTCGCAGTATGGTCAACGTATGATCGCACCTGATGCCCAAAAAGGTTTTTTTTCGCGAATTTCTCGATTTTAAAGTGTTTTTTGACCCTAACATCTCATCTAATGTACAAATAACTCCGAAAATCATCTTAAAACCCTATATATACGAAATTAGGCCCCAAAAATACATCTTCCCCTATTCATTTGAGTTTTGTTACGTGTGTTTTGTTACTTTTGAGAGCTTTTGGAAAATGAAAAAGTATTCTTCGACGGAATTGACAATCAGACGATTTCTTTTTCTCCGAATTCAATTGTTTTTCTTTCTTCTCTTTTTTGTTTTTTTTGTTGCACTATAGATATTTTTGTACATCATTTTTTAATTGATTATGAATTTGTTTTTGGTTTTATTGCTTGCTCTTTTACTTTTGATTATTATTTTATGTTTAGTATTGATTATGAATTTGTTTCGAGGCTATATTTTATGGGGTTGCGATGTAGCCCGAACCGATACTAATGCGTTGATGAATCTTTAATTTAGTCTATTGCTCGTTCCCATATTGTTTGCTTGATTATTAGCCGTGCATATTGTTATGTTCATTGATTAGTTACATTTGAATTGTATCTAGGATCGTTTGTTTTTTGAGAAAGTAAATTATCGTGTTTTTGCTATAATCATCATTGTTTACATAGGTTAGTAGAAAACTCTAGGCGATAGTGCAATCGTTTGAATATTTGTTCTTTATGCGTGTGATTGTTTTAACAGGATTAGAAACCGAGTGGATATTAATCAGTTAATTGCATAGGTTTGCTAGACCACTCGATAGAAGATAGTGAATATTTTAGAAAAGGTGATATTGGTAACATAAGAACGAGGGCAACAATAGGCAAAATATGGATATTAAACGTAGTCGCTTCGTGGTGAAGTCATGATCTTACTTTTTCTTATTATTTAAATTCGTTTGATTTATTGTTTTTTGTATTTGTTTAACTTTTAATTTAATCGTAATAATCGTTAATTATATTTTGAAATCAATTCGTATTTCAGTTAGATTAAATCGTTAAAATTATTAGTATTTGTGAGATCTATACTCATAATTAATGTATATTATATCATTTGGTCGACGTGCTGAGAATTTATCGCAAAAGTAACCACGTTCAGCAATCTCTTTGTACTATGCCATTGACATGTTTTTTTTCGGTTTATACCTTATGAGTTCTGATAAAGTTGTCGTTTTCTTTTGGTTTCTTGTAGGCTTTGACCGGTTTCTTTCTATTTTTATTTTATTTTTTAGAGCAAATTGGTTCTTTGCTTGTTCTCTTACAAAGATGTACGGTACCAAGAGCATCTCAACATGATATATCATATAGCCAAGCAACCAATAATTGCTCAATACGAAAATTTGTTTTCTTCAACAACAAAAAATGTTTTTTTTTTTTTTATATTAGTGTGATAAATTTTTTTTGGGTACAAAGTGGAGCAAAGTACGTCCACAAAATAAAAATGGTTTTAGTTTATCCGCTGATGATCAAAGCCAATGGTGTTAAACCGGACACGTCATCCTTAACCATTAATTTATTTCAAATCCCCATTTGTTGAATACCGACCTAACCCAACACCTCACATGACATGCATTATTAAGCTTCACATATATCGATATTATATTATATTACAACATGTGTTTCTGATACATTTTGTTTTACGTCCACAAATCTTGATCATTTGGTGGCCGTGCTTAAATATTGAAAATATCATTACAAAAAAAAAAAAAAAAAGGCGAATGGAAATACTATGTCTTTAATTTAATCGCTACAACAAGTTGCATAAATGACACAAATCAAAGCAACAGAGTAATGAAAACAAAGCTGCATAATCATGAATCATAATAGTATATAGTACCATATAAGAAAAAAATAACATGCAATAGTAAATTGTTTGTATTAGTAGTATAGATAAAAAAAATAGAAACATATATTCAAGAGATGTAAACATGGAGTTTAATGGCAAGGACAAAGATAGAAACGAGGGCAAAATAGAGAAGAGAGTGTATCATAATTGAGGCACCACTTGTCTGGAAGTTTCCGAACTCGACGCAGCCGTGCCTTCCCGGCACCTGAAATAGTAGCCCCGGCGTTAGCAACACAAACAGCACCGCCGCCACAAATATCGGTCCCCAATCCGACATCTCTCTCTCTTATTATGTAGTAAGCTTTGTTAGTTACACTGAATATATGTGACAATGGTATTGGTAGCACATATTTATACGGAGAGAGAGATATAGAGAGAGAGAGAGAGAGAGAGAGAGAGAGAGAGAGAGAGAGAGAGAGAGAGAGAGACTACTCTTTTTTTTTTTTTTTTTTTTTTTTTGAGGAGTGGACTACTTAATTAGTTAATTTCACTCCTGCCACAAAATATCATGTTTTGTGTGTGTGTGTGTGTGTGTGTGTGTCGTGGCACGTGATTATGGGATATACGATGGGGTTAAGCATAACTTGTTGCTTAATTATGCCGTTTGCTCTTTAAATCTCTGACAAGACTAACCGCCCAATTCAATTCCCAACTTTACTTGGCTATGTTTTTTGTTATTTTTGAAGTCATTTGTGTTCTTCTTATCAACATCTCATATTAAATCTAAATATTTATTCAGGAAATGCTGCGTTTTATTGTTAAGTGCACTCGGATTTCAATTTGTATGTATTTAGATAGAGAAATAAAAGGCACATTGGCATATCATGACCGCTTTTCAATTTATAATAACACTTTTGCACCTTTTTCTTATTTATCTAATATTTTTTGCGATTTTCTCTCTAGATTTGTAATGTTCTTTCAATCGCAAGCGATTTTTTTTTTTTCGAAGTTTCTCTCGCCTTCACATGACTAGGTTGATTAAAACACTAGTTTAAGAAAGGGAAAAAATGTTAATAAAGTTAGTTCCAATTTTAATTTTTTTTAAAAAAAAGCTGTATTTAATTTCTACAAGGAACACACGTCTCTCGTTGCGCCCTTCATCGTCTCTGAGTGCCTAGAAACAGCACTGGACGATGTCGTTGGAAGCTATCAAAGATAACACAGTGAGATAAAATCGATGCATTCCTCGAGATCCCATACCGAAATGAGATACTCGTACGAAGCACCAATCGAAATGACGGTGTAAAGACGTTTGATAGTTCTTTATATACGATTTAAAAAAAAATATAAATAATTTCTTTTGATGATCCATTAAATTGGTATTTTTTAGTTGAATAAAAGTCAGTAAATCAATCCTCACATTTACTATCATGTGCCTATCACTAGTAGTAAAAACCTATGACATCGGCATGAATTGATCACTGGCATTAACTATCATGGATTGACCGTAGGTATCGAAGATACTCGTCACTGTAGGAAAGTACGAGAGAAATGACGGTAAATTGAATCTTTCGAATCCTATCAGTTTGGGCAGACCCGACCCTTGCCTTAGGCAACTTAGGTTATTGCCTAAGGCCCATAATTTTTGAGGAAAAAAAAGGCCTAATTTTAATTTGATGTTAACTTTTTAAAGACCCAATATCGGACTTCCGTCACTGCCTAGCGATAGTGTGTATACTACACATCCCTTGCAATTGAGAATCTCAAAAGATTTTGATGTTTCCGTATGTGTGGCACTGATGTTAAAGAACACCAATATTGGGCTTCTTCACAAGAAATAATAAAAAAAAAGCCCAAATTTTGAGGTGGAAACATCAAGGCCAAAAAGCCATATTGTCCCTTTTTTTTTTTTTTTGGAAGTTAGTGTATTGATAGCGTCAAGGCCGTCAAGGTATTTAGCTATCAAGGTATTTAGGAAGATTAGATCTTAATAAGTAAGAATTAAGGTCGGAGATTATACTTCTAAAATATTTTATTGTTTTTTGATATTTTTTTTCTTTAAAATGGCCTAATATTTTATTCTCGCATAAGGTTTTGGAATGTATTAGGCCGACGCTGAGTCCGGGGTGTTTCATTATGATAACATTTTTCGTTCCTTGCCCATGAATGATCATTTGGAGACACACGAGAAGAGATTGGCCACGCACGCGAGCGGTCTTCTTCGTAGTCATTTTTTACAATAGAAAGACGATACTATACCATGAGAGTGAATTGCCAATTTTAGTAATTCTTTTTATTGATAATAATTAGTATTAGTGTCAACAACTCCTTGAGTTATTTGTTAGAATTTTCAAATATGGGTAGATTTTTTTTTATTTTTAAATTTCATTATTATTCTTAGTGTGGGCATATATATTATAGTATAAAAGCTTAGCACCTAAACAATAATTTTAGAAAAAAGTGAGTGCTTATAAATATATGTTATTTTTGTCTACTACTAATTAAATTAGTTTAGTGCGATTGATTGTTATTCATACACATTTACAGCACGTGTATGTAGTTGTTGGCAGTTGCACAGCTAAACAAACACGTCCTTTTTTATTGATGATATATTAATATAGTACATTTTCATTAAATAATACGGATAATATTACATTAGTTTCACGCCAAAAAAGGGTACTATATTGCATCAAATATACTAAAATAATATTTGTAGGCTTCATCTCAATTCTCTTAAGTCTTAACAAGTGGTTGGGGGTCCCACACTCTGGTGAGAGATCTGCATCAGCGTTGAAAATTTTGAAGGGACGAAATGAAATGTATTATTCATTACTCTAAAAATATCTCCATCAATATTCTACACTCTAACCGCATTCAATTGCATCGAGTTTATTGTTTCGGATAACTATTGATTAAATAAATTTGGAAACAAGATGACCAAAGCTAGCTCCACTATAAAGTTTAGATTAGAAAAAGTCTTATTTTTGTTATTCCACATGTCTATTATATTCTAGTACTTCGTAGACCAATAAGGCTTCACCGTGGAAAGAAATAGAATACTCATATCATTGTATCCTTTGACTTTAGCAAACTAAACTCACTCATCTCTCTTATTCAACTCAATTCATTTTCAATTTCATATTTTTCCGATTCCGTTTTAATTGTTATTGTGCATTTTTATGGAATTTTTGTGGTGATTAGAACCAAAAGCTCTCAATAAAACTCGAAAAAAGTTCCTTCTAATATTATTCTTTTCAAATCTTATTATTATTTTAGCTTACTTGCTTTTAAGCACGTCTAAATTTGAATATTTCCGTTGAAGAAACAAAATTCCAATCTTTAACGATCTGAAACTTCCGATTCCACTAAAGATCGAAATAATATTTATACTTTGATAATTTTTTATTCATACATAACGTCAATCATTAACAACCGAAAACTTTCAATTGCACTTAATTATATTTCCAATGTCCATCTCAATTGCCTAGGAATATTAATTAAAATACATATAATAGTAATATTTTTTTTTTACTATTTTTTTTATTACAATGTTACTTAATTACTTAAAA